>NW_019385109.1:176259-236826 GCF_000671375.1 Centruroides sculpturatus | reverse complement strand
CGGTGGCAAGACTTTTCATTACTAAAATAAGAATTAGAGTGAGTTATCGGAGTATTGACCATCTTTGCTTTTTAAAATCTTATAAAAGTTTGCAATATTTTGTATTATATTTTATTTAAAAAACGAAAATTACCTTCTAAATTAGAAGTTCATTTTTTTAATTTTTAACTCAATTCAAAACATTTTTTTTGTTGTTGTTGTATGCAGTTTCCAGCAAACTTTAATTAATTTTTTTCTATTTGTGAAAATTTCTACGTTATTTAAAGGTAATTTTTATTATAGGCCTATAGACCTTACACAGCATTATTAATATGATTTTGGAGGTTACAAAACTTTAAAATTACTTTAAAAAATGGAAAATAATTATATCATTTGATTTCAAGATATTTTGTATACCTTAAAAATAATTAATTCTATCCCGGGATCCCGGGAAACAGTTCACTTTTATCCCGGGATCCCGGGACAAGCAAAATACCGGGAAATGAGAAACCCTAATGCTGTCCTAGCGTCCCGGCCAGTTTGTCATTTTGTCCCGGTTATTTGGTAAAATTTTAAAAGTGCCGAATATACAAGAAGTAAAAATAGTACAGCCTCGATTAAAATGGCGATTTGGCACTCTGTTATACTCACTGTTGCCAATAAAAAATTTCGTATCTAGATCTAAGTACTTTTAATGTTATCTATATGTTTTCCTAAAAAATTTATAGCATATGGCCTAATGAATTTAGATGTTTTATTTTGTCATTCAGATATTTTTTTACAGAATTTATAATAGCACGTAGTCTATAAGATCCAGATATTTTTATTTCCTTTTTTTAGATATTTTGTTTCAATTAGAGTTGGCAAGACTGAAACTTACACTGGCCACGTCATTGCTGTGCATATCATATCTTAGTCGAGTTCAAATTGCTGATCGGCTCATTTAATCTCTAAAATGCCAAAAAGAAACCATGTGTTTACTGATGATTGGAAAAAAGTCTGTGATCGTATTGACGAAGTGAAATATGAACTGTGATTTTCATAATTTTCAGTAACTCATGGTGGGCATTCAAACATTAAAAATCATTTGAAATGTGTGAAATATAAGGCAAGCAATACTGTAGGAACTTCCTCAAATGCATTGTCAAATTTTAAATGTACCGATTTAAACGACAAAGAATTGTTTAAAAAGCTTACACTAGTGATAAATATTAATAATATGATATGTTTAGTAATAGTTCAGTTATTAAAAATTGCTTTTAACTCGTTGTTTTTGTTAACAACTAGTCTACTTTATTTAGCCTTTTCAATCATAGCTACTTATCCTAGTAAGCAAATTTTATGTTGCGAGTATTTTCTCAAAATTGTCCCGGTTTGAGAAAAAAATATTATGGTAAGCCTAAGTATGACTATAAGAAAGCAGACATATTTCTTAAAATGCATAGTATGTATTAATCTTAAAAATTAGTCATGTTGTTAAGAAAATAATCTGATTTCTTTTTGTTTTTTGCTGGAACATTTAATGGTAAAATGTCCAAAATTGGTTTGGATTAGTGAGAGTGCACTAAATATATAATAACTCGTATTCATTGACATCTAGAGTAAAATATGTATAGATTGTTTTAGAATATATCACTTATGATTTTTGATCATTTTGAAAGCTGTTAAATTTGTTTAAAAATTATAAGAATTCAAACAGGTTTACAATTGAAAACAAAGCATTTTCCTGTGAATATAATTGTTTAATTATAATATGCACACGTTAAAAATTAGAAACATAATTTCATTTATACTTGCTTTAAATGGAATAAATATATATTAATAATTATGTCTGTATTCAATAAATAACAATAGATAATATCTTCATTAACTCTACATCACAAAGTGTAAAACATTAGTATAGAAACACAGCTTTGTAAATTTTACAACTATTTATTTTATTAATTAATTTCATGTCAGAATACTGACTAGCAGTAATATAATATGATGAAATATGCTAGTTTTGATAGTTCAGACATTTAATTATTATTATTAAATTTATTTGCAACCATTGCAATGTGTTACATGCAAGTCAATGTAACACATTGACTTGCATGGTGTTCCTTACAGTATGAGTGGTTACACTGGTGCAATATGTAGTAGTCATTTTTTTTTTTTTTTCGAAGGGCAGATGTGCCAGAGGTTGGATTTTTCTCAGAATGGTAGCTTTTTCCTGTAAAAAATTTTCTATGAGGAGGTGCAATTGTATCTTCAAAGTGTGTGATTGTTACAATTTTTTAATATAAACTCTATAAGAAAACAAAAACATGTGAAAATTAATTAATTAAACTAGCAATTTGACCTCTCATTCCTTAATAAAAGTTGGGATTTTAAAACTGGCTTAAGAAAATAGTGTTTACAAAATTAAATATGTTATTTTGTAATTAAAAAAAAAAAGATAAAAACAAAACCACTCTCATATAAAAGAAAATCATGAAGATTTGTTTTCATTAGTAAGACTATATGCCATATCTTTGTGCATTTCTAGAAAAATAATCAATTATGTATACAAAATATGAATGTAAAAGTTATGATCATGGTAAATCTAGTTTAGTTAATCTTTTAAAGTGAAATGATAAAATTCAATACATGATATTCATGTAATTTTTAATTTATATTAAGAGAAAATTTCAATTAAAATGTAAGGCTGATTGTAACTTCTTTAGTTATGCATGCAATTTCCAGCAAATGGCATAAAAATTTAATACTTTTTCTATGAGAAATCCTTTTCTGAAAATTCTTGAAAAGTGAACGCAGATAGATCCAAAGAATCCTTTGCATTAGAATCTTATTTAATTCTTCTATTAACATACAGTTCAGAACCTTTAAAGTTGTAAAAAATTAATTAATTCACTTTTCAAAATTCTGGACTATTCTAATGCAAAAAACTTTTTGATTCTATCTACTTCCTTTTTCAATCATTTTTTGAAATGGATTTTCTCACAGAAAGAGCATCAAAGTTTTAATACTTTCTGCAGGAGAACATATGCCTAATCAGAGGTTAAATCAGCCTTAAGTTAGGATTTAGTAATGTAGACATCTTATTTTCAATAATTTTTAAGTTTGTTCAGAATTTTATCCCATTGTTTAATGTGAACTTTAATTTTCAAGTTTTCAAAATTGAACTTTTCACAGTGAACTTTAATTCAATTTTTCATTTTTCTTTAAATTGGACTTTTCTTTTTGAGTCCATATACGTTTATGCATAGTGAAGTTTTAGACTTAGGCATGCATAAACATTTTGAATAACATTTGAATTAATGAAAGGAATATGCTTTAATTAGAATAAATGTAAAGAAGTTGATTGAAATATAGGATGATGATGTAATAAACTGAAAGGATGATTGAAAAAACAGGTGATAAACTGAAATTGTATTTTCTGTGCCAGATCATGACTCCAAACCTGTCACTCTGAGTATGTGTACCATAGATTAGCCATCCATTCTGTTATCTAGCAATATAAATGTTTTATCACTTGTATATTTAATCAATTATTTCATGTCTTCAGAATTTTAAAGAAAAACAAAAATATTTAATACTGTATATTTAAAAGATAACTTCTTAGGAATAAATATAATGCACATTTGAATGAGAAAGTACATTCAATTATATGTTTGACTTGTTAGAAGGTAACTATAAGGAAAATAATATGTATATAACTCCCATTTTTTGCTTTAAAAGTATTAATATTTGCTCCTTCTATGGTATCCATAATAGCGAGGTTGAAGCCAAAGTTTTAAACGCGAAAACGTGTACGTTGGACATTCAGTGGTGCTTTCCTGAAAGCCTAGAAGCTTGACAAAGGTGTTTGCAAAGTCAGTGGAATCATGCTTGACATTCCAAAAGCCATTGTGAAACTTCTAGGCTTACAGGAAAGCAGTGTTGAATGTCCAATGTACACGTTTTCAAATTTAAAACTTTGGCCTCAACCTCAGTAATAGCTCTCATCATGTCTGGCATGTGTCTGAATTTCATGTTGTCTTTAAATGGCTGTATGGTTAGAGATAACTGATCACCATTCAAGTAACCACAAAGTAAAAGTGGTCTATCAAATCAAGCAAGCATGTGTGCTCCAAGCAATAGAATACTGATTTTCAAAATAAAATTCAATGAATTTTATGCATTGCTCTGTTCAGAACTTTTCTATAGTAAATTCTCAAAGAACAAGTTTCAAAAAAATAGAAAAATATGTAACAGTAAACAAGAAATTTTTAAATGATAAATGAATGTAGTTAAGTTGCTTTAAATGATAAAGCAACTTAACTACATTCTTAATGATTATAAAGGTCCTTAAAACATAACAGCATTATTTTGCTCACTGATGTAATATTGTACTTAAACTTTTATCATAATTCACTATAAGTATGTATTTCATTTAATTTTTTATTGAAAAAAAATAATCTTGTCCATTAATCAATATTATGTAACTGCTAGAATGAATGATGCAATGATTAATTGTTCAATTGAACTAGTCTATGCAATTATAATAAAACATTTTAAATTACACACACAAGAATCTGCTGATATTTAAATGAATGCAAACAATAAATTTTGGAATTTTTGATATTTTTAAATTTTAAGTAAACTGTTTTAAAATTACAATTATTTTAATTTATAGTTTAGTATACACTAAATATCTTGCTATGAGTTAATTAGGCACTTCCTTACATGATTAGAATAATGTAGTAAATAAACTAGATTATTCTGTCTTAAGTAAAAACATTTGCTACCTGATACTTTATATAAAGAACTTCTAATTTAAAAATATGTTAATAAATGTATGTATCTTTGTATATTTAATAAACGAATGAACAAATCATATCATAGTTATAATACTTTATTTACAAAACATGATAAAAACTCTCTTGACATTAGTATATTAACATATCAGAATAGACAAACTAAATTTTACAAGTTAAATAAACTTTCAATTGAACAGATGTCATCAAAATCACACCATCTGAGCAATATTTGGATCCACAGAACATTCACAGAAACAAGAAACATACAGCATTAATAGAAAATGCTCAAATAGCATTTTATATTTTTCTTTGCTCCCTTGAAATGTACTACAAAGAATATGTATTTCTTAGATGTTGCTGATAAAATGCTTCAGCAATGCCGTTGCGTTTAATTATTGCCTCTTGTCTTGGATACCCAAATATATTTCTTTTCATAATGATATCTTCCACATCGTCAGTGTAATCTTCAGTAAATTCATCAATGTCAACATCATCCTCTGTCTGTAAGCACAAGTTGTGCAAGACACAACAAGTCAATACTAATTTTGATACTTTTTCAACATTACTTATTTCTACACGTTTTAGTCTACAAAAGCGGGACTTCAGCATGGCAAAAGCATGGACAATGTAACTTCTTGATCTTGCCAAAACGTCATTATAAATCCTTTCTTTTTCTGTTAAAAATCCATTGTCTTCGTATGGTGTCATTAACCATTCATCTAATGGATATGCAGAATCTGCAACAATGTGAGTATTGTTAGGAAACATTCTACTTGGATCCTCAATGGCACCCTAGTAAAGAAAATGAATTATAGGCAAATTATTAAATGTGTCATTACATAATGTAAAATTTAAATATTACTCTTATGGCTTAAATATTCTAAATTATTTTTCCACTAATAAATTTATATAATATTCTTACAACAAAAGAATATGAAACTGTACTGGAGTTTACAATTAATTAACAATCTCCAGCAGATGATAATAGAAATTTAATGCTTTTTCTATGGGAAAATCTTTTACAAAAATTCTCAAAACAAAAGCAGATATAACCAAATAGTTTTTTCTGATAGAATTCTATTTAATTCTATTAATGTACTGTCCAGAATTATGAAAATCATTTTTGTTAGTTTTCTACAATATGAATTTTTAAAGTTGTAGAAAATTAATGAATTTGATTTTCAAAATTCTAAACCATATATTAATAAAATTAAATTAAATTCTAACAAAAAACTGTTGGTTCTATCTGCTTCCATTTTCAACAATTTTCTTGTAGTCCATAAAAATTTAATGATATCTGCTGGAGATTGCATGCATAATCAAAGAGATTACAATCAACCTTAACTTTCCAAACAGTTTTCCTTACCACTGACTTAGAAACAAAAAAAAACTAAATAAAGATTTAATCAGTGATGATATTGTGACATTTTACCATTTGGTATACTTCCATATGCATATGGTTTCTTTTAATACTTTTATTAAAAATGTAGAGAAAATGTTATCTAAAACTATTATAGTATGTCTAACTCCTTATATAAAATTTAATCTGATAGAATACAATAAGTATTCATAATTATTATATGTAAATCACAGTTAACTTATTAAATGAGCATTGAGTTCAGTCACAAATTAAAATTTGTGAATATAAAAAAATAGAATTTTTCTGATGAGATGTATCTACCATTTTGTTTGCATGAAAGTCAATTTTAAGAACTCACCATGCATTATTTCTAATTCATATAGTAATAATAACAATTGTAACTTTTTAAAGTAAATACTTTTGTAGAATAAACATTATTAAATTTGACAGTAAACACTTCTTTAATGTTTTTGCATAGAAAAGTATGAATAATTAAATCTCAAAATTGTATTAGATCCAAAATGCAAACTGCATTCATCTTGTCGTCTATTCAATATATTGAATAAAATATAGAATATATTAATAAAATTTAGATTACTATTATTAAATAAATATACATTATTAATATAATTACAGCTGATTAAAATAATGTAAATTTTTTAAACGTGCTTGTTAAACATTTATAATCCATTTTATCCATTAGAGAAATTAGAATCTGACAGATTTTCAGAGCACTGTTAACCATATATAAATGTTGAGCTTTCATTATTTGGCTATTTTAAAGATAAAATATTCTTTCAAGAATTTTACACAGTTAAACACTTAATGATGTGATTAGTTAACAGAAAATTAAAGTTAAAATGAAAAATTCAAACTATACATAATTATAAAAAATAATCATTTTATGTGAATTTTTAATCTATGAACAAATGTTTCTCTCTCTTACAAGCAATTAAATGAGATAATTTCCTATACTATGGAAATGGAAATAAACAATTTGTTGTGTTTATTATTTACATATATTTACATGTACACATGTATATGCAAGGGGTCTAAAAACCATCTGTATAACTATCCTTTAATATAATATAGTCTTGGAGTTTACAAGTGTTTTAAAATGCTTAACATAAGCAAGAAAAGTTCATCAGATTGATTGAAAAAAATTGTCACTGTATTACCAAGTGGCTTGAAATCTAGCGATAAACAATCTGGCAACATTGCTCTATTTCCAATATTCCATTTACTAACTAAAAACTAAATGCTCATGCCTATAAAAAAGTAACTTTGATCAATATCTTTGAGATCTATTCAAATGGTGATATATAGACTCAGCTGACAGGGAGATAAAATTTACACTTTATTCAGATATGAGTCTAAGTTTTGTTCCTGCTTCATTCATCCAATTTTGGATAATGTTGGCTTTATTCACTTGTAATTTTGATAAAATGTGCTGTATAAAGTTCGAAATTAATAGATTATTACTTGTTTTTACCAGGAGAGTTGGATAAAGCTAGCATCAGCCATTAATTCTGGCTTTATCTGTAACATATACTGCATATATTGAAACTCATAGATTTACATTTATACTTTGTTATTTTTGATTTTATACAGAATATGATTCTATGTCAGAAAATGCTACATTTCAATGATTGTTATATTTTAAATGTGTTAGAATATAATTTGTTTATATGAATCTTTTAGACAAAATAGACTATAAATGGGAGACAGATTGGTTCAGTGGATCCCTATTCACTCTGCATTAGAACACCTAGGATTAATTCCATACACATTGTACAGAGAGAGAGAAAAGTGAGTGGGCCAGTTTTTGCTCAGCATATGTTGGAATTTGTTGGACATCAGTAAACAACAATTAACTGCCTTTGGGCAACTGGAGGCCCAGAAGAGTCATCCACCACAAAAATGCCACACAAGCGTTCCTCAGGTTGCATAAGTCGGGGATCTCGCATGGCAGGCAGCTCAACATTGACATCACTTCCCACTTCTTTTTACTCCAAATGTTGGCTGGGTCCTCGAAAAGACAATACAATGACTCCGGCAACAATACAAGGCAAAGTCAATGTGGAATCCGGGCAATCAATCCAGCCTCATAAATGGCTTTTACCAGCAAGTAGACATCAGTACGAAGTTAGAAAAATAGAGAATACGTCAGTCTTTCACAAGAGTCGAGGATAATACAATCTTAAGTGTATTGTGAGAATTATATGCGAGCCGAACGAAAACAATAAAATTATTTCCTATCATATCAAACTTTATAAATTACCATACCTGATATAGACCGGAACTTTGAAAGGCCTGCGCATCGCGCGTACTACCGGGCCAACCGCAGCTACAGTCTATAAATGATAAGTCGTGACTACAAACTGCTTGTAAAAGAATAGAATACGTCTGATTCCTATTAACGTAATCGTCTCCCAATTCGGGACTCTGCTGGGGCGCTTTAATCGGCACGTGAATGACGTCAACGGCACCGATCACACCGGGAAATCCACTCTTCTCCGCAAAGCCTTCGGTAACGTCACCGATATCCGAACTCCCGGGCCACTTAATATATTGGGCCGCCAGCGTTTCGGTCACGGCATCGCATATCATGGACACGTAATTACAGACCGTCCCTTCGGCCACGGCGAATCTGTGCGCGATTTTTATGACTGTCTCTTTAGTGGCCAAGTACCAAAGAGTGATGAGAGCGCCTCGGATTAGGGAGATTCTCGGTCTTCCAGGTTTAACAGTTTCTCCATTGGCCAAACTCGGACACATACGAAGAGAATTTACAAAAGCATCGAAGGTAGTCGAAGATATTCTAAAATAATCTTTAAATACGCTGGGTGCGAATTTAGGGATGTATTCTTCGACGTAAGTCTTCAATTTCTCTCTTTTTTCTCTCATAGCTTCGTATACGAGCAGCACTTCACCGTCTTCGGTATCCTGACAAGTATCGAGGATGGCTCTCTCGATCTGATCGTCCAGGAATGACTCGATAACTATACTCATCACGGCTAAAGAAGCTTCTTCCGAAGCTGCCATCGCACTTGAATTTAAATTTCGAACAATATTTATCATTTCCGCTCCATTTTTTCCAATAAAAACAAAGCACTAGTGATAAGCCTACTTACGCCACCTATTGGTCGAAATTAGTTTTTGTAAATAAGTCGATTATTCATTTAAAACTTATAATAATCGCTTTTATGAACTAATATATTACATTTAATTTTATTTATAAAACTTTCGAACAACATATAATTCATTTGCTCAAAATAAATGTTTTAATGGCTATATTCCAGATGTTAAATCCCATTAAAAACGAAGGGGTTTATTTATTATTATACAGTATACAGTATTTTTATTTTTACTATGTCTTATGAGCACTCACAAAGCCTTTCTTCGGTCCCAATATGGGTTAGGCCAAGCCACAGTAGAGCGATCGGGTGGTGAGAGATGGAGCCGAATATATCTTGAACGTCTATATTTTTCGTGTGTAAACTCGGCCATTCGTAGTTACATCTATGATTTATCTCGTTACCAAAATAACTTCTTACATTAACAAAACGGAAGCTTTAAGACTACTCTCGCCAAAAAAAAAAAAAAACACTGCAGATAAGTAGTGCGGAAAAAGAATACAGAAAAGTAATTCTACAGCGGTCCCATCCGAAATATACATCGAGTCGTCGTCAAATCCTAAAAAAAATTTAACCAATCCAATATTGGTTATTATTGTAATGACGTCACAGCCGACACGGACAAGATGGAGGACAACGTTATTGTAGCATTTAGTTGGCATGCCTGTGTGTGTCAATGATTAGAATATTTTTTAATTAAGCGATCTGCCTAGGGGATGCCTTTTAGAAGATTTTTTTCAGGGGTAACTAGCCCCTCCCTATTTAGGTGTTACAGACGTGGAGAAAACCCGGAAAACTCCATGTGGCCAACCCGTCCTGGCGAAGCGCTAACCCCCGACTGTACTCTGTGTTCAGGGAACGAAACTGCTTGACCAGTGGTGGGCCTATTCAGTAAAGACGCTCAGACAACGTGCGCAAAAAGACGCCATATTCGCATCGTTACAATTTTATATATTCTATTGTCTTTGATGTGCTTAAAACCATCGACACGTCTAGTGTCATGTTATTACGTCGAAAAATTTGATTACCACAGAATAATTTAAATTTCTAAGAATAATGTTTGTTTTCCTACTTAATGGAAGAGCGAACATACTTTTGTTTTCAAATGTATATTTTTTCTATAACGTCATTACAGAAACGTTTCATTGAAAGTTGTTGAATTATATTAAATTTATTTGTCCACAAAATTGTTATATTGAATTATTCGAAGTCAAATGACAAATTTTATAATCTTACAATTTAAACCGTTACAAACTATAGACCTTGGTTACAAAATATCATCACACCATTAGAATTTACGGAAATTTTAAATCTTTTCTTCTATTAAAGTTGCAATTTGAACAAAAAATATTAAATTAAATAAAAATAATTTAAATAATTTAATAAAATTTATTCATTATACATCATATTTTTCAAATGTATTATTATTATTATTATTATTTTATAATAAAAGAACAGCAGATGTCGCCAGTTGACTTTTGGAATGGGTTGTCGTGAAAGTTAACATGTTGACGACTTGTGATGGTGTTTTAAATCATTAAATATGCAATGAATTTTGATAAATTTATAAATTAAAAATGCCAGAGATGCTCTTATTTCATTAAAAGGTATGAAATGTGAAGGAATATTCAGCAAACCAAGTTTTATTATATATTTTATGGATAGAAGTTACTTTTGGACCATTTAAATATACAGTATAAGTGTTCTTTACATACAAAATAACCAAAAGCAACTTCTGCTATTTTATGTTATACTTACAAATTTTATATAAATTAAAGTATTCTATATATTCATCTCTTACTGTTTGAAGCATAAAACAAACAAAATATCGAATTCTATGTTGTAATAAAAATAATACAATAAAATAAGCCTTTAATAACAGATAGAACTTTCAAAAGATCAAACTCAAAGATATTCTGCTTCTAAAATTTAGTTTAAAAGAAATCCAATACTATATTCTGCTTATTGATTCCCTTTACCACCAGTCCAAACAAACAGTTGATTTACTTCAAATATTTTAAGTTTATCAGAATCACCTTCAATGAATTTTAGAAATATTCTTATGTGCTTTCAGAATAATAGATACTTGTACATTTGCAGTGTAAAGTATGTTTATCTCACAAGTACTGTATGTAATTTTTAATTCTAACTACAGTCTTACACATGGATCATTTTGACTGTTTTTACATTATGAATGGTTGCCTAATACTCTTATTTCAAAACTAGAAATGGAAAAAATTATTTATCAAAACATTTTGGGAGCATATTTTTTGTGCATTCTTTATATACTGCTTTTGAACATGCACAAATTTGTTGTCATTTACAAAATCCATTAATATTTTATCAGTTAAATTTGTTGATGCTTTATTTTATAAATTTTCAATTACAAAAAATGACTTATCAAACAAGCTACATACTCAATTGTATTATTTATATTTCTTGAAAATCAATGAATATACTTACATTTTACACAAATGGAAATGCTAACATAAACAACATACAAGGTCAAAATGACCCACACAATGCTTCACAACCAAAATGACAAGCCGTTCAATGGTAACTTATAGAATACTGAAAAGTAAATGAAAAACATATTGTAAAAACAGTAACGTCTTTTAATGAATCTTGAGTGAATGGTGGTAAATTTAAAAATCTGCCACATTTTTTTCAATTTTAGAAATGGAAAACTTTTGTTTTTTTTTATATGTATTACTTTCTAAATATTGTCCCAGTAAAATTAACATAAAATATAGTAGACACTGTTTGTTATCTGTTGTTTAATGTTATCAGAATTAGCTTGTCTCAAAACATAAAAGTTAATAATAATTATATTTAATAAATCTTCAAGTTATGCATAGTTTAACTGCTTTAATATCTTTTTAATGTTAAAATTAATAAAACTAGTTAATCTTATTTACTTACAACACTTATGTTATCAGGTAGTTATTGTTATATAGATGAGTCCCAAAATAATTACAGTAGGCAGAGTCTACTACACAGGGATATACATATAATAAGATATATTAAATAACTCCTATTTTTTGGAGTTGCAAATCTTTATAGTTTTTGAAAATTTTTAATTACTTTATGGATATTAGGCATTAGTATTAAATTTCTTTGTGTTTTACATAACTGAGATTTTTATTTACCAGAATAAGGCATAATTATAATAATTAGAGATGTATTTATTATAATATTCAAATTGTGGTTAAATTACATTGATTTGATTATAAGAAAAAATTTGTACTTGAGATTTTATGAAAAGCTTTATCAAGAAGTTTAAGTTAAATGTTAAATACTTATAAAGACATTTTTCACTGTTTTATAGTGTTCATTTAATAGAAAATTTAATATGGAAATAAAATTTCACACACAAATAAGAAATGACTATGAATTTAAATATTTGACAATTCACAGATTTTTTTATTTAATTTTATTAAAATAATTCAATGATGTTATCTAAGAAAAACTTCAAAGTACTAAAGTGGTATTACATAAACATGAAATAAAACTGTTTAAAATAATAATAATAATAATACACTTCTAAATATCACTTTTGGTAGCTGTTATTACAATCTATATATGTATGTCTCTTTAACATACATATATAGATCGTAACATACATGTAGAAACAATAAAAGAAGTGTCTAACCTGAAAGCTGTAATGATAGTCTACTGAACTTAATTTTGGATTAAAGAGACATACATATATATAAATAATAATAATACAGTCACTGACACACTCATTTAATTTTAGTTTTTGGTTGCTATGCCTTGACTCTGGTCCGGCATAGTACACAGCCACTGGTATCATCCGAGTATAACCCACTAAATGCTGTATAATAATAATAATAATAATCTCTAATACTGTGATGCTCCCAGGACAAATCCAGTCCATAAACATATTTGACACATCTCTTATAAGATAGAAATAGATTCACTTTTAGCATATATGGAATATAAAAAATATTTGCCCTGCTTACTTTGGACTTATGCACAATTTGGGCTCCTACTCTAAAAGTTTGAGCAGTACTGCTCTCATACTTATATTTTTTGTTTATTTTCTTAAATAAGCAAATTCTATCTTTGAGTAGAATTTAAGCAGAAGAAATAAATGTTAATTTTAGTCCTAGCCTCTACTAGTCCTAGTTAATTTTAGTCCTATTTTTTAGTTAACTAAATCTGTATGAATTTGTTGGCATTATTGCAGTAAAAGTATAGTATAAATTCAATTATTAAAATCAATGGGATCGGTGATAATATTAAGACACTAAAAATAAAAATTTTTAGTGTGTTAAAAGTATAGTATTAATATATAAAAGATTTTATTTACAAAGTTCCAGTTTTATCTGGACCTTTAATGAATTTTAAATATACAGTGTATTGAAAGTATTCTTTCCTATTTCCATATATATTAAATCTGATATATATTTCATGCTTAGAAGTGATAAATTAGATTTATTTAATTTTCATGAATATTTGTTTTAAATGATTCTGAAAATGTACTAAATAATAATCAAGCATATACTTTGGAAATTATATCCACAAAGTTACAGATGTAGCTAAAATATTATCAAAGATATAGAAATAAAAGTTTTCTATTAATAGACTAGAATTATATACAGTAATACCTCGACTTATGCTACCCCGACTTACGCGATTTTCAAATCTCGTCGATTCGTCTTTTGTTTGAGCGCCACGGCAACTCTTGATTACTTATTCCCCTTGCACAATTGTTCAGCTTACATGTTCGGACGTGTTGCACGGAATCGACGCATAGCTACAATTTATTTTGTGTTATTTATTTCTGTATTTGTTATATCTACGGAGACTCGAGAGATTCTATGTGGTGATTTCTTATAACAATGAACGAATCAAAAGACGAGATAAGGTTAACGAGAACGTTTATTAGCTTACGTACATCCGATTTGGATTTTACACAAATTGAGAAATTATACCCCGACTTACGTGAATTAGACTTATGCGGTTATCACTCGGTCCCACCTATTGCATAAGGGCTATTACTGTATTTAACTTTTTATATCATTATTTATATGTTGATTTAAAATATTTTTTTAAAAAAGTTTAATTTACTTAAATATGTTTTAAAATTCAATTTGATAAAAAATGGAATTTTTGATTTTTTTTCAGGTCATGTTTTACTAGGGTTATGCTTGGCCTTCTTCAGTTCTTTCAATAAATCATTTATGACAAACAATGTATTTAATTAGTGATTTAAATCTAACTTCATTATCAAATGAGTTGCTTTGTCATATTATTAGCTTTCTTCCATTAAAAGATATACTCCATGTTGCTGTTTTGTGTAAAAAACTAAACAATGCTGTATATATGTATTTACATTTATGTAAAATATTGCATTTGACTGATAGTAATCTTTTTGAATATATGCCAAATTCAATTACTGATGAAAATTTGAGAAATCTTTTGAAAAAATGTTGTCATTTGAAAATTATTTATGGTCTTCACGCTCGTCGCATAGAACATCGAAGAATAAGACGACAAGCCAAACTTACTGTTCAAGGCATTATTTCTGCTCTTCAACAATGCACACACTTAAAAGCAGTAGAAATATCAAATGTCTTTTTAATGGAAAACATTTTAAGAAGCTTACCTCAAGTTAACATCATTGGCCATTTCAGAAATCATGATAGCACATTTCCGCAAATGTGTCCATACAAATTGAAATTGCCATCTTATTCAAATATCTCATCTCTTTATCTTACAGGTAATAATACATTTGAAATTTTATTATTATTTTCTTTTAAATTAGTCTTGAATTTTAGTTAATTTTGTTTTACTTATATCAGTTATTTTCAGGAATAAAAAAATTTTAATTTTGACAAATTACTGATTACAGTATTATTTTTCAGGTGTAAAAGTAATGGAGTTAACTTTATTACCACAGTTAGAACATCTATATTTACAATGGATTACATTTGTTAAACCACATCCATTTCAATTATTTGGAGCTCCAAACTTGAAAACATTTGTAATGAGACATACCACAGGACCTGATATTAATCTTCGGTAATTCAAATATTTTTCATTAAACTTCTGAATATATGCTATTATTATAAATGATAAAAAATATCTAGTTAACATCAATTAATTACATATTTTTACATTTTTATGTAAGTTAGTATCATTAAATCAGTATAAAAATTAATGAAGTTAAATGATTAACTTTTTAAAATCTAGATTAAATATTTTGGATTTGAAAAGTTAAACATTGAAAAGCTAATGTTGGGATTGATTTCTGAGTCTAGAAATTTATAAATATTAAGTCCAATGTTATTAAGTCCATGGTGACATTCAATGTTGATATGTATGTCCTAAAGTGGTGTCTCTGCTAGTCACACATACTTCATTTTTAAAGTTTAGACTAGTGTTATTTATACATTAATTTTGGTTTTGAGTGTCACTAGAAAGTATCTAGGCTGTCTACATGTGATGTCACAGTAGTGACTTAATCTAGATCAGTGTTTCTCAAACTTCTTGCTCATTTGATATTTGTAATGGTTCTATAACCAAAATGTTTATAATATAAAATTAAAAAAAAAATAAAAAACTTGATAAAGTGGAGTCATTATATATTATACAACAAAATAAAATTATACAATATTGATAATAACTTCTACATGTGAAATGAAACATTGAGTATATTTCTATTAAGAGCATTCAGGCCAATTTTGATTTGTAACAAACAATTTCGTTTTTAATATTGAAATTTAACTATTAAAAAGTGTAAGACTAATGACTGTAAATAAAACAGAATGTTTCAAAGTTATTCAAAAGCCTATTTTACTTTGAAAAATATGAGCTTTTTTTATAAACTTAATGAACCCTTTTTTAAAATGTACTTTTCCAGATTATAAGAAGGTTTTTCAATTTCATTATGTTATATATATATATACACATACACACATAATAAATTCTGTAAAAATTATTTATTGTTCCATTTGTGCCAAAATTCATTCATTGTTTATTTTTTATAATTTATTGTTTTGTATGACAATAAACTTAAAAGTTTGAATAAACAAGGAAATATTTTCAAGACCATTGAACTTAAATGGCTTTATGACAATGACCTTATGTAAAATATCTATTTTTATTTTATTCAAAGTAAAAAATAGAAAGAAATTTCATATACATACATTCTATAATCTTAATTTTATTACTAAATGACAATCATAATTACAAGGAAAAAAAGTTGTTAAAATTTTCAGTACTTAAAAGATGCATATGTTCCTAGTTTTAAGCAAATTTTTCAGTAATACAAGTATTGCAAGTATTTCAGCAGAAGGTAGTATTATTTGGTGATTAATAGTTTGAGAAATGCTGATCTATATTATTTAACTGTACATTCTGTGTAAATAGTCAATATAGATGAATGTTTACTAGTAACCATGATAGCCACTTATGTAGTTTTTCTTACTATTTCCAACCTGTGGATACTTACCAAGTTTTTGATGGGTTTGACTAGTCCCACAATAGGGTAGCTGGGTGATGAGTGATGTGGCCTGACATAATCAGGACAGATCATCCATACAAAATTCCAGGAGTTTTCCAACCACCAGAATTCAATTGTGATATCCTATCACAATTGGGCCACAATTGAGGATGATGCCTCAACTGCCTTAGCTATCTGGCTATATTATGACACTATGAAAAGTTTGATGTGGGTTAGAAATTGGCTAGGGTACACCAGATGGCAATATATCCATACACAGTTTGCAACACTGAAACTTGTTGACAGACAATGCATAGTCTGGAAAAACAAGTTTAGGCACTATCAAAACAATGATACTCAATATATACTAGATCTGAACAGGTTTAATATATATACTGAATGTAGATATGAAAGTGTCATTATGTAGAATCACCTTTACAGTTATAATCTTTACAATTTGATACATAACAATACTAGATATTGAATATTTTTCTTACTTTTTGAATAATAAAACTTGATTTATTAACAATATAATTCAAATTTATTTTCATTTAAAAGTTAAAATTTGGAAAGATGTATTGGCATGCTGAAGATTTTATTTTGAGGTTGTTGGTTACTAATAATGACAAATAGAATATTTTCAAAAAATATGATATTAATGGAATGCTGATATAAAACATTAATGAGTGCATCTTTATTTTATAGAAGCTATCACTCAAACATTAAAGTTTAGAATACAAAACTATAAAGCTAACATTTCTAATGAAAGAAGGACCAAAAAAATTAGCAGAATTAGCAATTATTCAAGGGCTTTACAAGACAGAAACAAAACTTGTTTTCTACAAATTTTACTCATACAATATATATAAGCAAAGGAACAGTGGCTGATAATTGATTAATGTGCCTGTTTTAAAATTTTTAGGTATAGAAATATTTAATATCTGTACTTAAAATATTTTTCTATCTTAATTAACCAATACAGTACTTGAAATTAATTGTTTGCTCAAATATTAGTTGAATTTTTAATTTAATTCTGGAGAAGCTGTAAATTAACAAAATTATCAAAGTTTTGCTGATGTTTCTCATTTGCTTTAATATTAGTGTTACTGATCTGTATATGAAGATATATATTATTGATTTAGCATGTATATTCTTGTAAAAATTTACAAATATTGTAAAACACTTGTAAAAAAGGCATTGTCACTTTTCAGTTCTAAAATTTTAAGCTCTAGAAAACACTCCAGGCTCTAGCAATAGCCTACAAGCAAAGATCTATTGCAAGTTGCTACTTTATCAATTGTGGCACCTATTTAATCATTATGAATTTGCTTTTTATATTAAAAATTGAAGACACAGTCTGTTGAAACAGGAATCATCAATTATTCAGTTTCAATGTTTTGGAATACAGTTTTTGACAACCTACCTTTTTCTGTAGACTACTTGGCCAACAAAATTAAAAACTTTCCTTTAAGACTTGTGTTAATTAATATAATAATAATTAATTATTTGATCAAATAATTTAGAATTTAATTTATTAATGTCATAATTTAGGTAAAAAAATACAGGAAAATATAATAAGACTTTTTTTTTTAACTTTTATATAAAATTGATTAAAGTATGTAATTTTATTTTAAAAAGACAGCTAAATAAAATCATATTACTTAAGAAATCCTATTAATATTTCATAGTTTAGATTTCATTTTTATAGATATACAAATTTCAAATCAAATTAGTTTTTTAAAATTAACCCATATTATAATTATGCTTATAAGTTTTTTATTTTATATTTTAGATATCTTCCATTAATTGTTGCTCTAAGTGCCTCGACAGCATTAGAACGCCTTGAATTAATAAGAGTTCCAATTATAGGTGGAATGATAAAACGAGCTGTAGAAAATAGTTGGCAGAATGGTGGCTTCTGCAGATTGCGTACTTTAATAATTTCTGGTTGTAGAGTAAGTGTATATTTCAATACTTTAATTTTAAATATCACTTATGGTAGCTGCTATTTTGTTGTGAATGTGTCTCTTTAATCCGATCAATTCAGTTCGGTAGACTATCAATACAGCTTTCAGGTTAGATACTTCCTTTATTGTTTTGACATATGCATTTCGGACTTATATGAATTTTAAGTCCCTCTTCAGTTCAAAACTACAAATTATTTCAAAAGAACCTAATTAGTAAGATGACAAATTCTTCGCGTGTAGATCATATTTACTGACATAAAACTATTGTATTTAAAAATTGTTACACTTATACGATACCTAAGGTTCTTTCTTCTAAAACCCTATAAACCTTTCTTCTAAAATCGTATAAGTGTAACAATTTTTAAATACAATAGTTTTATGTCAGTAAATATGATCTACACGCGAAGAATTTGTCATCTTACTAATTAGGTTCTTTTGAAATAATTTGTAGTTTTGAACTGAAGAGGGACTTAAAATTCATATAAGTCCGAAATGCATATGTCAAAACAATAAAGGAAGTATCTAACCTGAAAGCTGTATTGATAGTCTACCGAACTGAATTGATTGGATTAAAGAGACACATTCACAACTTTAATTTTAGTATAATCTGTAATTTTTGTGTTTACACAACTTATTTGACATTAATGTAATTATTTATTTATTTAGTTTTCTTTTATTTAAAAAAAAATATTACAAAGATACTAATATATATGTTTTTGTATCTTCTGTATTTTATATATATAGTAAATATGCCGTCTGCATTTTAAAATTAAATATATTAGTATCTTTGTAATATTTTTCCAATTTGTGTGTGTATACAGTGGAATCTCACTTAACGAGCACCTTGCATAATGAGCAAAACAAATTGTAAAAAATAACTTGCTTAATGAGCAACATTTCGCATAATGAGTGACAAAAAGAGGGGAAGTCCCAGATTGTGCGCATGCTCCATCAGTCTGTGTTTAGCACTCGTTCCACTAGCATCTCAGTGTGAGTAGCCTGAGGTAGGACAAAGTTGTGCCTCTTTTTGATAGGCAACAGTTTGGTGAGAACTGCCCACTGGTCAGGGGATAGCTTGTTTATGTTTTCTATCCTGGAAAGTCGGGATTCTTTTGTCAGGTCGAGTGGAAGAGGTAAGGAGGGATTGTCGGTAAGACGTTGGCGATACTCGAATTAAAAACACCAGTTGACAACAAAACAAGAATTTATTGTGTAAATGTTTATCTGATGGAGAAATATTTTTAATAAAATTGAAGACGAAACTGTCCAAAAAGGATCACCATTTATTTTTTGTGTTCCAAGACTAACACATTTTCGGCGACTGACCTTTCTTTGTAGGCTGCTTGTAGCCGGAAAATTACAAAGAATACGTTACCAGTTCCTTTTTCAGAAATTTTTATAATTTTAATTGGATGTGTTTTGTGTTTTTTAAAAGGACTCTTTGTAATTTTCTGGCGACAAGCAGCCTACAAAGAAAAGTCAGTTGCTGAAAATGTGTTAGTCTTGGAACACAAAAAATAAATGGTGATCTTTTTTGGACAGTTTTTTGTCTTCAGTTTTATTAAGAATTTATTGGACATAACTTAGATAATCTAGCTACATAGGAGTTATTGCGGGCATACTGTGCCGAGAGAGAGTTTACAATAATGGGTATCATACCTCTACGAGTTGGGATCGGAGCATCGGATGTTTTCTAAACGGATTGGACAAGTTGTCTTGGGGCACAAATAGCTTTGATGAGGGTCGGCACAGGTCCTCGGCGATAATGGTCGGTGAAGACGGTAGGCGATGCCGGGTTAGAGGATCGGCAGCGATGAGGGCTCCCTTTCACGAACGGTAATGACAAACCAACCCCTGTTTTACATTGTCACCCCTCTTTATACCTTTCGTCACATTACTGGTTTTCGCCAATTGCCGATTTTTAGGATAAGTTCCTCATGATTCATTTTTAAGGTTCCTGAAAGATAGGTAACGGCTCCATGGGAAGGAAATGTGTACATCCTTTTTCGAAAAATTTCGGGAAGAGAAAAATGGAGCTTTTCTTTTGTTTAATAAATATATTTTAATATATTTATTAAACAAAAGAATAAATATATTTTGTCTAATAAATATATTTAATTTAAATTGAACTTCTTTATTATTTAATTTTATTTTATTCAGTCCGACCCTCACATTAGTGTTGCTTGTGATTGCACATTTTTTCAAACTTGTGGTGCTCACACATATTACGTATAAACATCAACAACATAGCCTATTATATAATAAACACACTAAACGATATGCCAAATTCTTGGGCTATGTAAAGGCTATAGTTAAATATTAGAAATTAATTAATTTGACTTGAGGTAGAGGTAGGCAGTTATGCTTCCATCTAGTATTAAATTTAATGACCAATTTCAAATTAAATTTTAGAAATTTCTAAATTAAAAATTAATTATTTATAATTATTAAATACATAAACAGAAAACAAAAACAATCACAGATATATTATCTGTGATTGTTTTTGTTTTCTGCAAATTGAATTCACATTCCGGGTTGGTTCATTCCATGCTAGAAGAAAAGATAAAAATGATTCACGCTCCTTAACAATGTGTATTGTATAATTTTCTTTGAATAAATGTTATACATAAAATATTTGAGTATTTTTTCCGGCATGGAACACATTGTATTTTACATGACAAACTGGTGTCAGAAAACTTCCAGGACAAAGCTCATAAAAAATAGAAAATTGCAATTATCAGGTAATGATCCTAGCTCCTGTCAAAGAACTCCCCTCGGCTATCTATACACAATTGCCAACGTCTCTCGAGGTTTTGGAAGCAAGCAGAGAAAGCTTTAAGTGTGATGCTTGTTAGTTCATTTTTCACAGCCCATTGGATGGTTTATTTGATATCTTGATGAAATGCCCCTTTCAGTTGCTTTTTCACTTGCAGAAACAAGAAAAAAAATCACACTTTCTGACAAAGGGTTGCAGCTGAAAGAGAAATTTCGTCAAACAGCTGAAAGGGACATTTTGTTCGATATCGCAGACATCAAATGAGCTAACAAGCATCACACTTGAAGCTTTCTCTGCTTGCTTCCAAGACCTCAAGAGACGTTGGCAATTGTGTATGGATAGTCGAGGAGAATACTTTGACAGGAGCTAGGATCATTACTTGGTAATTGCAATTTTCTATTTTTTACAAGCTTTGTCCTGGAACTTTTCTGTAATAACTGACTATTATGTTAAGTTATAGCAGCCAGATGGCTGAGGTGGTAAAGGTGTCAGATTGTCACTCTGGGAACTCGAGATGCATGATCGAATCATGGTGGAGAACTCCAAGAATTTTACATGAGCAGTCTTTCCTGGATATGTCAAGTTTTGATTTTATCACTCATTGTGGTTTAGTTGAATCTTGGATGGGTTTGGAAAAAGTTCTTTAATACCCACAGATAACAAAGAAAAATAAATAGAAAAAAAGATATTATATAATGTCTAATGTTTATTGCAATTTTGATTGAAACATCTTTACATTAACATTCATGGTTTACTGAGTAAATTTCATTATTCATCTTGTAGGATGAAGGTGAATAGATAATAAATTTTGATTTGTTTTAAACTATGTAAAATTCTAGGAAAATTTTTTATACATTTCTTGATCATATATTTTTGAGAATGCATATCTTCAAGAAAATGTGAGAACTCGGACGCATGTGTGAATTTTCACACTTGGTGTACTGCATCACATCGAAGGTGACTTTAATCGTCCAAAGAAGGACTCCCCTCACACTAGGGGATCGTTCAAGTCTCACGTAGATATAAGGTATAGAGAGTAATCAAAAGGTCACTGATGAAGCTAAAACGAAATCCCATGATCCCCTCTAAGTCCGAGTGAACTGATGAGAAAGTCGATCTAAATGACCAAATAAGGCAATGATTTTTCTAAGGGGGTGAGACGTAGTCTGACATGAGTCACCTCACGTCAATAAATCAGGGAGTTTGACAAATTTATGATGGGAAGATGTCAATTATTGGAAGGAAAGGATGACGATAACATAAACACAGCTATACGCAAGTCGAGCTGGCGATTGTATCAGATTTTCTTCCCCCATGATTCCCCCGAGATAAGTATAAAAAGGGGTCGAATTTGCACCTCCAGGCGGACAGCTGAAGAGGACCCCGCCAGGTAAACACCCTCAGCGGATAGCCGAAGAGGACACCGCCAAAGCAACACCCTCAGCAGACAGCCAACAAGGATCTCTACAGTCAGAGATTAATGGAGTGTACACCCTCTTCGGACATGGCCAAGTGGACATCCAGGGACTTCAGTTCCATACCGCCATATTGTCCATTGCTTCATATCGCCATCCAAGGGAACTTTGATTAGAAACTGCCGATCCCAGTGCATCCTACCAATGCCCTATACGAAGAGATCACATCCTATGAGGTAAACCCTTGCCTATGAGGTAAAAAAATATTGTCTCTCTCTCCAACACGTCCCTCTTAGAGAGGTCTCTCTCGATCTATAGTTTAGGTTAGAACATAGATATAGAATAGATTCCTTTTATTATTTACACGTGTGTTATTTATGCTTTTTCCTTTGATATGTATAATCTCTTAGTTGTTTATTAAATGTTTTGTTATGGTTCAACCTGTGTAGTTATTTGGACACCTCGTCACGACCTCACGACCCCTCCCCACTCATTTTTGCCCTCCTAAGCCATCTGACAAACCGAGAGCAGGTTTTGCCAACCCGTGCAGAGTAAATGGTCATTAGAGATCAACCCAGTGGCCCCCTGCTACCTCACAAAAGCATAAATGTTAGATGTGTAAACTAAGAATTAGATTAATTTATGAATATAAATATTACTTTTATAAATTAACAAAATTCAATTCTTTTTATCTTTTTGTCCTTACGTTTTACATTTCTGTGTATATATTGTCTACTTGGATTTTGTTTATTAATATGACTTATTATATAACACTCACCAAATAAACCATCACTAGTTCACCCAGTTTTTTGAAATACAGTATAATGACTTATTATACTGGTGAAGTTTCTGTTTAGCAATGAGAGGAAATCTTAGTCAAAAAAGTCAAAACAAAATATCTTTATTTTTACCTGATGTTTTTGACTAAGATTTCCTTTCATTGCTAATCAGAAACTTCACCAGTATAATAAGTCATATTAATGAACAAAGTCCAAGTAGACAATGTATACACAGAAATGTAACAAAATTCAACCTGTGATTTCTAAAAATTCACATGTACTTTCAACAGCTTACAGCTGTCATCCTCAGGCGAAAATTGAATACTATAAATTTCGAATGCTTAGCTTTTTACAAATCACTGCTTGTAACTCCGCAACACCGATGTGTTAATCATATATTACTCTACGTTGGCGTGAAGTGTAAGTTTGTTTATGTTTATTATGAAAATTCAACCTTTACCACTGTACATTTTATTTTATTATTCCATATTAAACATTTACATTATAAACAAAAACATATATTTTCGAGTTATCAGCAGTATGTGGTAGTAGATTATCGAACAAAGAATAACATATTTTAGTAGCAGTACAATGTTTTCTTTATTCAGATCCAAATTATCTTAATATTTTGGCTTATATTTTATAATGCTTTTGTTTTATAAATTTTTAAAATAAATTTATAACACAAAATATAAATTTTAATATATGAACTGTATGACTGCTCAAAGAAAAAAAAACTAAGATTTAACAGAAAAATTGTTGTGAAATTTGACTCTCTGTGCTCTTTAGTTTGAGTAACTTTAGTTGGTTAATGCATTCAATTTTTTTATCAGAATTCATTGTTAGGTTATTACATATTTTTCATCTGTTTCGATTTTATTCTTTGCTTCTGGTTTAAATATTAGAATACTTATACTGTGAATTGTTTTCTGATCAACTTCTAATTTATTTCATGTCTATTTACAAATACATTACTTATTTATTATTAAAAAAATATTAATACTTTTTAAATGTATTGTATTCATAAACTCTCTTATTAAGTGAATTTAATTAATTTAGGATATTTTAGAAGCTGATATTGGCAACTTAATCATTGTTGCCAGTCGTCATTTGGAGCATCTTGCTTTACAACCATCTCTAACAAAAAACAGCCTGTTTGTATCTCTTTCATTTGCTCAATGTTGTTTTTCAAATTTGAAATCTCTTCAATTAGGATACATAGATGAACTTCCTTCAGAAGGTAAGTTACATAATTCTTAGTTTGATATTAAATTGAATAGTGATCAGTTGGTTTATAACTGACTAAGATTTGTTTTCATTGTTTTTTTATATTAAAACTAATTATTCATTATTCAATAAATGTAAAGATATGTTGTATGACAATATCATATACAGGGTGTAACAGGAAAGATGGCCACAACTTTAAGGGGTGATAAAACATGGCAAAAGTAAAAATTGATGATTGATAAGTCATGATACAATGATCAAAAGTGGTTTTCTGAAAGAGGGCACTTGCTAGTGAGAAGGGCCACATTTTGCACACATCATCATTCAGAAGTTGTATGACTGCAGAGATGCAACAGTATTCAAATGCTGAGAAGGTGAATATGTATTTTGAGATGCCTATTGATTCTACTGAAGACCTTGTTACCAGAAGTAGTGCTGCAGCTGGAGAAGTACATGACATGCTGGGTATCTTCCAAAGCAGGGGTGTCCAACCTTTTTGTTCCTCTGGGCCACATTGCAAGGAGTCATGTCGTTTTGAGCCACATGTATGTATAATATATTTGCGACCTAATCCTTAAATATACAAGTATATTTAAGGATTAACATGTCTAGTTTATAGTAATAAGTATTAAAACTTTATTATGAAAAAGGATATTTTAAAAAATTACTTCTACAGACACTTTCAATTTTTACTTAGAAATAGATAAATTCATTTATTATAAAGAAGTCAAACAAAAATTTATTTGAAAAACACAAATATTTGTTATTTGGGTCTTTAATTAATAAAATAATGACAAAACACCATTTTAAAGTGCATTTTTATTTGACTAATATATTTATAAATAATATGCAGCCTAGTAAGTAATCAATGTGCCAAATGATAATTTTTACACCAAACTAAAAAAGTGTAGCCAAATCTTGCAATGCTGGAAGGAATACTAAATAATGCTGGAGTTGGAACTCAAAGGATTTATAGACCCAAATTTGAGAAAAGAAGAGAAAGGCCTTTAGTAAGGGAGGTTGGAAAAATAAGGGTCAATATTTGCATAACAGAAGCTCTATTTAACCTTTCTCACTACTATTTATCTTTTGGCCTTTTTCTTCTTTTCTCAAATTTGGGTCTATAATCCTTTGAGTCACAACTCCAGCTTTATATAGTATTCCTTTGTCATTCACACATTTCCAAGTATTTGAAAATATTTCCTTTTCACTCAAAAATAAAATATGTATCAATATAAAAGTTTACGGCTTTGTGAAACTTCTTTTTTGAGTTTATGCCGTTGAAATAAAAAAATAAATAAAATAAAACAATTTGTCGGTTTTGTTTACACATTTATTGGGCTGCATTGGAACTTGCCTTGGGCCGCATGTGGCTGGTTGGACACCCCTGTTCCAAAGTGTACTCCAATCACTCTGTTGCGATTGTGATGCATGTCTTGCAGTTGGTGGTCATTCATTTGAACAATTCTTGTAAATATGAAACATTATTTCTTGTAGATTTCTGTGGTTAAAACAACTTTTTGTTTTGCATTATCTTTGTAGTTACTGTGTTTCTGTGTTTGCATTTTACATTCCACCACACATTGTATTATGACAATTGTTACTTTTGCCATGTTCTATCACCCTTAAAGTTGTGACCATTTTTCCTGTTAAACCCTGTATATTTTGCAATTATATTTTCATATTTTATAAATCTTTTTAACAGTTTATCATTTATTTTTTGAAATAATCTGTTTTCAAAATATAACATTTTATATTTTTTTGAAATTTTTAGTTATTTATTTAACTAAAATCTTTAGTTTAATTAAATAAACATTTAAATTTGTTTTAGAATTTAAATAGTTTGTTGTTTATAAATGGTAGTCTTTTGTTTTGTCTATTGTTTTACTCAGAAACTAATGGGAACAGTTGCTCAATTATACCAAAGGATTCTAAATTTTCTAAATTGCACTAAAGTAGCTTAGTTTGTCTCAATTGTTCAGAAACCAGTGTATTTGTTATAATGCAATTGTGATGTAAATAGAATAACATAATAAAACAATACTCTCTATTTTAAGTTTATGAAATAATAAAAAGAAAGGTTTAATTTCTTTAATCAATTAAAGATTCTTAATTTAGACTAAACAATTTATTCATTTATGTACTGTACTTATTCAGCATAGAGATGCTATCATATTTAGTTGCTTGTTTCTATTTTGAAGCACTATATTAAATTTTTGACCGAATTATATTATTTTTATGTTATGAAATTTGAACAATATTTTATTTATTAATGAAATTTTTGAGAATGTAATTTATGTTACAGGTGATTGGTCAGAAGAAATGTTAGAAGGGATTGGTTTGACAGAATCAACTGATTTACCATGTTTGATAACTGATACAGGGATGAAAGTTATATCTCAGATTTTTCCTAATCTGAAAAGTCTCTCAATAAATAACTGTATTCATGTAACAACACCACATTTATGGTGTCCTGAAGGTAAAATAACTTTTGTTTATCATCAAAATAGTAATAATTGTTTTTAACTTTTTGATTAAGTGTTTTAATTAATTCACAGTTATTTATTAACACATATTTCTTCATTATAAAATATTTAATACTGGCTGGTTAAGTTATTGTAACATATATTTATTTTATAGTTTTAATTTTTTTATTGTAGTAACTGTAAATAACAACTCTGTAATTATTTCATTTTATGATGATGTTGCAAAATTACAATTTTGAATTTTTTAATTTTTAATAAAATAAATTAGTATTAAATTTATAACATTAATTTATATACAGTAGACCCCCCTATAAAACAGGTTTGTATAGTTCAGATTCTTATATGACAGCGGAAAAATTGCAACCATATTCATATAAACACGCTAAAAGAGACTTGTATAATTCAGTAAAACGTCATCACCGATTCATGTCGTAACAGGATTGGTTGAATCCAGACCAATAGCGGATATTGCACAAACCATTGAGTTTAAACAAGTAGCAGACTTACTAAATTTATTTATTCATTTATTATTTAACAGCCATAAAAATTATATTTATATTAATGATGTCTCCAAAGTTCAGCAAAGTTTTCACAGAAAAATAATTTATCAGGAAGCACGCGAGTGCCATTCGATGCACCACTCCATGACGAAAACAAGCTTAAGCAATGGCGTCGTTGAACAGTGCACACTCGGTAAGTAATCCTACAATTTTTTGTTTATAGCATAGTTTATATGGATTATTCCCAAAAAATTATACGTGTTTTGGAAATGTTGAGTCAAATTAGTCAAGAGTCGATTAATTTTATGGAAGAAAACCTTTCAAACAGCCGTAGTCTCTAAACTGCATATGTGCTGGGCTGTGATTGGCTCATGTATTTAAGGACTCATTGAACATCAATTTCATAAAGAACAGAACTTATCTACCATGTTATAGGGGGGTCGACTGTATTACTACTAAATTTTTATGGTTACAAATATTCTATTGTAAGAAATTATAAATGATTAATAAAATTGATAATATAACAAGCATTTGATTACTTTAAAAACTTTTAAAGATGAAATTAAATGTATTTAGTAATGCTGCCTTGTTCTACATAATGCTGCTGCTATATTAAAAACTATAATAACTTTCTTTTATACATATGATAAATATGGCATAAAATCTGTATATTTTATTCTTAAAGATTGAAATACATAATATCTATTATCTTTTTCTATATGAAAAAATTATTGCCAATATGCATATATTGTGAGTAAAAAAGTTCTGCTTTAGGAAAAATGTAACTATGATGAAAAACAATGTTTAATCATATATGTTATAAATGTACAGTACACTTTTATCTTGAAGCATTTGTAGTATTTTTCAAAGTGTTTTGTATATCTCTATCTTCACTTTCTTTCCTATTTCTTGTTTTGGAATAGTGTCTGTTGCTAAATGATGCCCTTGTAGTAACTGTGTTTGTACTTTACCTTTAAAAAACATTATTATTATTGTTTCTGTGTACCTTGTTTCTTGACAAGAATGTAGCAGGGACAGACAATTACCAGAACAGTACTGTCCATTCATCAAAAAATGGTTTTTGACAAAAAGGATCATTACCTCATTTGCTCTTTATGTCAACTCTAGTCGGCCCATGGCATTTGTTGTTGTTGATAGAGCAGCTCAGTTCATTTCGTTAGTTTTTATCATGCCAGTCATCAGTCTTTCTACCTGAACATATAGAATTTTTCTTACTGAGCAACTGCTAGTACTACATACTAGGTGGCTTCAACCAGCACAGAGAAAGGCTCTTTTATGGGTCACTTTTAGGCCTATTCTGTAATTTCTAATCCTTGAATATAGGTTATAACAGGCAACTTCCATTTGATCTTTACTTGTAATATATCACTGCCAGATTTCTGATCAGCAGAAGAAATTATATTAACATTAGATCACTTTATTTCTCTTCTCTCTTCCACTTCAGCAATGTTCCTCATCCTGCTGCTTGAGCTGCCATTCCCACTCTAAACTTTAATCATACTGACTATGTGGTTCCAAGACTGAGGAAAGCCTAGGTTGTGCCTTTTGTGATATACATTGATAATAGGGAAGTGTTCTTGTGGTCTAGCTCCCTGCATCCAGTCTGTACTGTGTATCAGATTGAGCTCTTTGCTATACACAGTTTTATTCTGTGATATGGAAGGACTCCCGAGGGCCTTAGTGTGTGTATCTATTCTGACTTCTCCTCTACTGTCTTGGCTCTTCAGAATGGGGGGCAACTTGAGTTTTTTTGTCAGGAAGACCCTGGATACTGTCATCTCTTCTAGGAACTGCTACTTCCTTGATTAGGTTAGAGGACATCAGGGCATCCTAGGGAAAAGGCTGACATTCTTGCAAGGACAGATACCATTGCTGCTTGTAGTCCTTTGTATACGATATCCTTCATACAAGAATCGCAAAGCACCACATCTGGCAAGTGAAGATAAACATGTGGCAGCAAAGATGGGAGTCTGAAGCTTGTGGTGAGATTATTAGGAACTTTATTCTGGACATTAAGGAGTATTGTGCAGTTCCTTTCTAAATATGTCCAGTTTAAATCCTATCTATATAGGTTCTGGAAGAAGAACACTATGTTATATCCAATCTGTGAGTGTCCCAATTTTGTTTGGAACTACATCTTTGACTGTTTGAATGTTATCAGATATTACACAGACTCTTAGAACTATACTCAATATGAGTAATAAGGCTTCCTGGCCATGTGTGTTAAACCATCTTCTAAAAAACAAAGATGTGTTTCAATATTTAGTTAAACTTATTGAACTTTATAACATAAGGACTACAATTTGCAAACTGAATTTCATTTGTGTGTGAAATCATCATGAGTGCTTTGTATATTCAGTTGCTCTTCACAGAGTAGATGTTTCAGATTTATGTTCTACATCTTTTCTTTTTATTTTATCTTCTTTGTAATATATATATATTACAATATATATATATTGCCAATTTTTATTTGTGAATTCACATATTCTCTGTTCTAATGTACAGTACTTACTTTCTCACTTTTGTATCTATGTTCATATTTTGTAAACAGTTGTGTGACACATTATAACCTGCACTCTACCTGGTTATGCATAAGTAAACCAAGAAGAAAATAAAGGTAAACTGAAGGAATGTATTACATACTACCTATAGATACTTTCATGCTATCTGCCAGTATGACATACTAGTGCATTCCTGAAAAATAGCACAACATATTTAACTCTTATGCTACGACATTGTTTTAATTAATATTTTAAATAAGAATGAATTTTCTTATGTTTTTATTTTCTTGATATACAAGTAACATGAAATAATTAATTTTTTACTTGATAATGCATTCAAATTGAAATTCTTAATCTAATGGTGTTCCACACATTCAATATTTGCTGAAGTGTTTGTCATATAGCAAGCACACCCTAGTATTAGTTTATTGTTCAGATGACAAATGTTTGTCTAAGATCTAGAAAATGGACAATTTTCAAACAATAATTTGTACCAATGCCTTTGTTATTAGTTATTAGTTCATATCTGTTAATGAAAATAAGCAAACCAGTTAGGTTTATATATTTCATCTGCCCCTACCCTACTTTTAACATTCTGCTTTACTTCGTTGTAATATGTTCTAAATGATGCCATTAATGAGGCTTTTTTTTCTTTAATTTGGTGACAGAATATTTTCCACTTTGATTACCATTTCATTAGACCATTCCATTTTGAAAATAATAACAAAAGCAAGAAAATACATAAATGCAAGCATGAATATCTTTATATTGACTTAGTATTTTCACATCTTATTTTTCATATATTTGAATGTGAATATGTAATTGTTAATTTCAAATAAAATTTATTTTGAAAGTATTCTAAAAATTTAAAATGTATTATCAATATAAAATTAAATTTTTTCAGCTTGAAATTAATTTATCGAAAAATAATACATTTTATTAGAAAGATATTTAAAGTTAATGACAATAAAATTTATTTATTTTTTAGTATCAAATTTTTAACTTTATATATTTACAGTATACTGCAGTGTAAAAATTGAAAAACTTAATATTTCTAGAACAAAATATAACATTTTATTAATATTATGTAACACTGAAAGTATAGTGATTTTTATGTATTTTAAATAATAAATAATGAACTTGTTTTAATCTAAAATGTTTTAAATGAAAAGACATTTAAAAAATTATTTTGATTGTAAAATTTTAATTCTAGGAACCCTGCCTTGGAAGCATTTAACCGATCTTATAGTGCGTCACTGTACTCATCTTCATCTTTCATCTTTTATCCATTTTATAGAAAGTTTATCATCGGTAGAAACTTTAATATTAGAAGATGTGTTTAGAGAAGCACCAAATACATATGATCATGTTTGCTGCAAGGAATATGTGGTGCATGATGATTTACTAGAAAAACAAAGAGAAGGTAACTTTGAAGATTTGCAAAATACAAGAGTGGATTTATGTGATAATATACAAAAAACTCCAAAAAATGATTACAATGAAGTACAAAATATAAAAAGACAAAGTAAGAAGAGAAAATTGAATAATTCTGATGAAAATATTTATCATGCTTCAACTAGTGGAGTTAATTCTTCAGAAGAACATATAAAATCTGATGCCAAGGATAAACATGGAACTGAAGAGAAAAGCAATTCTTGTGCCTTTAACAAAAGACAATGTAAATACAATCCTGATAATTCATTAGACATTCCATATGATCCAAGCAATATGACATTTTCTCAGGATGAATCTTCAGAAAGAAATTCAAATAAAAGATATCTAAGGAGTGAATCATCTCAAACAACGAATAGTTTTATTAGACAGTGTTTCCCTCCATCTCATTGCAGAGAGGTGCATAATTGTATGATGTGTTCTTCAGATTATATAAGGTAAAAATTAATTAATATTATGATAAAAATAATGAAGCAGTTTTTATCTTTCTATAGTATTATCAATTTTTTTTGTTATGTATTGAAAATTTTTGATTTTCAATACATAACAAATATAATTATATAATGCTTAATTATATTAAACAGATTATATATAATAATTATAATATAATTAGAATTAGGTCGTTATCCTGTCTTAGTGATAAAACCAATGTTTTATTCAAAATTACAAGTATTTTCAATAGTTTACAACTATCCTTTTCAGGCTGATTTGATTAGACTTGTATTGAACAAAATTTTTCATATAAAAATATGAAAAATCTTGAAATTTTAAATAAAACATTGATTTTAACACTGTAAGACAGAGTTTGTTATATCATAACATTACATTAGATCATTATTTGGCATGAGGTGCAATTAACTTTCTTATGTTGTTATTGAAAAATATATATTAATCTTTTTAATCTAATTTTTTCCAGTGAAGCAAACATTATTCAGAGCAATGAAGAAATCATTAATGTAGATAAATCAACTGATACATGTGACTTAATTTTGCAAACTAATTGCAATCAGGTTAGTATGCTTTTAATTAAATTTAAATAAAAAAATAAAATAGGAGTCTTGATATCTTTTGACTATAATTTAACTCGGGGTTCAAACATTTTTCTTGTTGGCTTCTTTCCAACTTAGATTTAATTTATGACTTCTTTCACATTGAAACAAAATAATTAATTACAAATAGGATGAAAAGTCCTGTTAAAAATGAAACAGGAATTAATATTATTATTATTTTATTAAATATAAAAGACAAAATTGTGTCTTATTTTACTAAAACTTGCAGAAATTATTTTATTATTATATTTTTAATATAATAAAAATTTGTTGATCCTGACACAATCCTTAGTAATTTATCTAGGAATGAGTTGATTTAAATACAGTCAGACTTCCATATTACAAAGTTTTATATGAAACTCTTTTCTCTTTGAAATTTTGTTGAAATTTTTCGTTTCAATGAATTTTGCTGTGAAATGTTGAAAATACATCTCTTTTATATTTACTATTGGTGTGTTTTTCATTTAATAAATTTCTATATAACAAATTTTCTGTGTTTTTCAAAGGCAATTTATTATACAAAAATTTGAGGTAGTTTTAAGTAATAATACTGCTTTATTAGTTTTAAGTGGGTTATCACCTTTATTGTTTTCAAGATCTCTTAAGCTTTATTTTTGAGTCTTCTCTGGAACATTAATTTTAAAGTAATAAGATTCTGAAAAGACAATCTCGACTTAATTTTGCTCTTTGCTAAATTTTATTTATTAAAGGATGGAAATTTAAATAAGCTGCTTAATCAGTAGAAGATTTTATATAATATAATTTTATAGTATCTGTATTAAAATTATAAAAGTGAATATAACAGATAATCTGTTAACAATGGCAAGATATGTATGATGAAGAGAACTTTGCACTTTCAGTCTATAATTCAAGATCTATTTTGATTATTATTTTTCTACAATACTCAGGAGGTAGACACATATCAATTGTTGTGCATTTATCATTGCACTAAAGATAATTTTTATTTACTTCCATTCTTTGTCACAATTAAATGTTCTTAATCCAGAGGCATAAGAAAGAATAAAAGCAAGACACTTATAAGAAAAAGAAAACCAGTTGTAATCAGAACTAGCATCCTCTGACTATTTCTGTCTAAAAAGAAAAACTTGATATAAAGAACTTCATCATCTCTTCAAAAATTTAAATTGTCTTCTGAGTGTTGTTTTAAAATTAATGCTCTAGGTCTGCAGTCTGCGACCTTTCTGACCTCACGGACCACTAAACTCACACTTTTGAATTTCATGGATACAAAATCTGTAGAATAATGATCATAAAAGTTCAATTATCATCATTATTCTATATTCTATAATTAAACAATAATTATAACAAATTAATGCAAGCCTAAAGTTTGTTATTGCTTGTTTGAAATAAGTTTATGGATTCTTAGCACATTTTTATGAAGGACAACAATAACACTCACAATATTGTTTGTTATTCATTAGTTATTGATTATAATGTATTTATGTAATGTACTGTACTTCCTATTTGGTTTTAGATTCAAATAAAAAAACCCCAATGAGCGAAAAAAAGCAACTAAACATTTTGCATTTCTTTTGTAATACTTTGTGTAACCTTCAGTTGATCAATGTCCAAATTTTCTTGCGGATCATCAAATTGTCCATGGACTACCGGTTGCCAACAGCTGCTCTAGATAACATATTAAAATAAGACTTAAGAGGTTTCAAAAATGTTAATTTGTAAAGTTATATGATTGAAAACACTTTATTTTGTTTGGTTTCTCTTAAAATATAAATGATACCCTTCAAACCTCAATTAAATTATAAAAGTTTTAATTTATTCACTAATGTAATTACTTATTTAATGTTATTTCTTAAATTACTTTTGTTTTTTTTTTTCCAGGTCTTTTATTTGTCTTCAAAAACACTGGTTAGTATATCAATTGTAACATGTGGAATGACTGATATCATTATAGATTACTCTCCAAATCTTCTTCATGTAGAAGGTAAATTTTTAAATCTTGTACTATTTTACAGTATATATAAAATTATTAACCTGTTTTGTTGTTTCATCTATGACTAAAGAAAAGTGCATGTCTGTGCCTGTGGTTTGGCAACTAATTCATCAGCTACATTACTTGCAAGTTCACAACAGCTATTGCATAGCCATATCTTGTGATAAAGGAATGTTTTGAAACATTTTATTGTTTTTTCTTCTATGGTATTACTTTTACTGTCTCCAAAATAATATTGTTTAATCGTTTAGCATGAGTAAAGGGTAGAATTTTTCTAGCTAAAATTCACAATATTTTCAATGTAGCTTTTGTAAATATTTCTTGTGATGCAGAAGGTCCACATAATATACATTGGCTTGCCTAAGTCAGGCATTTAGATTCTTCAACCTATTTTCTCTGGAATTTGAGTTTGGGAAAAATTTTACATGAAAATCATTATACTTAGTCTTGTAGTTTCATTTGATGTGATTTAATAACTGACAAGACTTCATTAATTCACTTAGGTAAATTATTGTTTATTAATATGAAACAAAAATTATTTTTTTATTCTGTTTTAAACTGATGGTTTTCATTATCTATTTACTTTCATTTGATCAAAGATATTTTGGCTAAAAACCAATTATTTGGTTAAAAAATTTTATTTTTAAGTGCTGTTTGCTTTAATTGTTTTCATTAAAGCAATTAGAACAAAACCATGTAAATAAAAAATCAGAGACTATGAATTAATAGATAAGTAAAACAGTTATAATATACTGTAGTTTCAACAAACTTAATTCTTTATTTTTTATTTTAAATGTATAAAATCAATTATTTTTTAAATTCACCTACTATAATTTTTAATTAAATTTAAAAAATTTTAACTCTGTTTTTTTTTGGTTTTTTTTAAATGGCAATACAGTTATGAAGTTTGGCAATCAGAAGTGTTCTATTCCAAAGATAATATCCACGTGGCCAGAATAAACTAAAACTTGGCACTAGACTCTCAAATGGCATTAGGCTCTACCTTAAATTTTAGACTAGCAATGTTACATTTTGTCTGCATCATTTAGTAATTGTATAATCATTGGACTTGGAAAACAATTTAAAACTATGCTATTGTGTTGTAACCACCTGCATTCCCATAGTAGTACATTTAATTAGAAATTTTATAATGAAATGAAATTAAACTAAAATTGATTGTATATGTCTAATCTGCAGTAAATAAGCTTCAAAATGTTTGTGTGAATATAATTTATGTTCAAGTGTCTTAAATTTTTACATTAGTGTGTTTGGTATTTTCACTGTGTACATTTGACTGAATGAGTTTTATTTTTATTATTCATTAATTATAGTTATTGTGCATTGTTATTAATTTAAATATAAATGAAATAATGCAATTATTTAAAGTTTAAGTGAAAATAAACAATTTAATTATTTCTAAATTTGTATTTTCAATTAGTATCAGCTTGCCGAATTTTGAAGAGAATAAAGATGATCATCTGTCCAATTTTAATCAGAATAGGAATAACAAAATGCCCAAAATTCAATTTATTTTTTTTGGTTGATAATATCTTTTGCATTCCTTCACCATTTGGAAGAATCATATATTTTGAACCATTTGAGAAGGTAATGAAAAATGTAGATTTTTAGAATTTTTTAAAAAATATTGCATGCTTAATTGTTATTTATCTATAGAAGCATAAACATACTAAAATACTAAAAATGAAAGTAGTATTACTAACCTAACAATTGTTTTGAATACCAAATAAACAGCCAGATTTCTTATCAAGTTATAAGGCTAAGTATTACTAAGCAATTTTGCAAGAGGCAAGCTTCTAGGCTGCCATTTTTTTGTTAAATATAATAATTATAAATAAATTTAATTTAATTTTAGAATATTCTGGAAGAATGATCAGCCTGGAGCATGTTACCAGTTATTCTACCCATATCTCTGCTCAATCTTGCTTCCAGAATGTGGTCTGTATCCTGCTAAATTGCTTAGTAATTTCTTAGCTGTATAGCCTGATAAAGAATCCAACAGTTTGTTTGATATTTGAGAAGTATTATAGTTAATATTACAGTATTTTAAATTTAATTCAAAAAAGTGAAGTAATATTTTACAATTTTTCTATAATGTAAAGCAATGAAAATTGTTTGAACTATTTTCTTTTAACTATTACAAATTATCAATTTAGTATTAATTTATTAAAAATTAATACAGTATTAAATATTTCATGTTTAGTGCCTTATTTGTTGTTTATAATATTTCTACATCAAGTTTATTCAGTGCTTAATGAACTGAAGATTAAATTCTTCTTTTGTACAGGAAAAAAGTATAAAAGTAAAATATTTTAAAATTTTTTAATATTTTCTTTACAGTCTTATGATCAGAAAAAGACAGAAGAACTTTTATTTAATAATGAAAATTGTGATTTTTATGTTTATCTTCTTCATGACTTCAGTGCAAATGGTGATAGAGCTGTATACAGAGAGAGTTTTCTGAACTGGATTCAGCTTTTTAGTAAAATAAATAGGTAATTAATTTGAATTACTCAAATATCAATATTTTATATTAATAAAAGAACAAGAATAGTAACAAAAAAATGTAAGTAACAAAAAAATGGCAAAGTAACTTACAGTACTATTAATTTTTGATGTGTCTTCCATTATAATATTGTTTAACAATTTATCTTTGTTTTTTAAAATGTTTAATCATTTTACTTCTCTTGAAATTTACTTGAATTTTACAGCTGTTTTTAATTTGAAGTGTCTGTCAAAATTTTCATCTACATTATTTATTCTTTGAGAAAATAATACATATTATTTTCAGTTATTTATAATATTTTTCACTATGTGATTTATTCTTTGCTTGTATTAGTTCTATATTTAGGTTTTCAATAAATTTCATATGATTGAAAGACAGTCCCTGTAGAAAATGATGTCATAATTTTGTCGTCAAGAGGAGAGAGGAAAAAGTTAAATTTTATGTATTTTGCTTAAAAATTTAGTTTTATACTANTTTTTTTTTAACTGCTAAAATATTTTATATATTTTGGAAGAAATATCTGAATCAAAGTATATTATACTTTTTCATAGTAAAAGAAAAATAAGTATATCAATTTGAAAATATTCATATTAATTGTATAATTAAAAAAAGATGTTATGTATTATTACTACTTTAAAATATTCTACTATTTAAAACAATGCAAATAGTTTTATTTATGTGCTATGTTGTATTTAAGTTTATAAAAATATTTATTTTTATTTTACTTAGAAAATTATTTGAATCAGGAAGATTTGAATTAAACACCCAATGGACGCGACCATCAGCATCTTACCCTTGGGGAAATGACTTTTCTTATGTTAATGGTAATTGTGATAGTGAAATATAAACTTTAATATCCTTTTATAAATTAAACTTTAAAATTAAATACATTTTATTATTATGCCATGAACTTTTCAGATCCGAGATTGCTTACTTTTATCATATTTTTGTATAGTAAAATTAGTATTACTGTAAATTATATATAATAATATTACTATAAACATAAAGATTACCATTAAGATTACAGATGGTAATGAAGATATATTATTAAAGATATTAATAAGTAATAGTACTATAAAGATTAGTTTTATAGATCAAAAGCTATGCCACATGTGCATCTTAATTCTTTTTAAATACAAATCTTCAAAAATAGTATTAAATTTCATCAGGCTATCTATTTAACTAATGTTTTTGGGTTTTTGAAAGTCATTATTAGGTTATAAGATGGAATAAAATTTAAACTTTAATTATTTTTCTGAATTAAATACAATAAACAGTATTATAACATTTAAATATGATTTAAATATGTTTTTAATATAATGTGTTTACAATATAATTTAAAAATTAAAGATTTATGTTGAAAACTCATTTCAAAAGTAGATCCAATAAAGTATAATTAATGTTTAATTTTTATAGATTTTATAGATTTTATAGATATATATATGATATGAAACTCTCTTGACATGAATTTTGCATTTTGTGACTGTAAATGATGATCTGATGATTTGATATATTAAATCTGTTAAAAATTAAGTTTTAAGTTAATGTTCTACCAATACTAAATAATAATTAATAGTTTATTTATTGTATTTTATTGTTTGGATAACAATGTAAGAAGAATTTTTCATTGAAAGAACTTAAATTTTTTAAAGTTTGTTGCTGTATTTTTTATTATAAGAATATTTATGCTAATTATCTCAAATTAGAAAGTATGCGTTAAATAGCATATATGGTCTATTAGATCGTATTAACATGAAACTGTGCTATTTTTCAAAAAATTATCACTTAAATCATAAAACATTGTACTTAATTGTTTCTTGTTTTCTTTTTAATTGTTAGGAATAAGCATAAGATTGCTTGAGAGATGAATTATACAGGAATACAGAACGAAGTACACAGGCTTTATTAAGCCTGTGTATCTAACTTTGTTGTATTTGATTCTGGAGATATGCATTTTGGACAACATGTTCTTCATCAGTCCTCTTTATTTTACATCAATCTGGTTATAAAACATTACAAAATTTAAGAAATAGTTAAAATAAAAAATATAATGAACACAGTATTACTTGGATGGTAGAAGTTAAATGTGTATTATGGTTAAAATGCTGACAACTGGATAAATAAATAATAACAATAATGGTAAAATACGAAAATTAAGTAAAATATAAAAAGGTTAAGTTATTAATAAAATTATTAATAAAATGGATACCTGTGTATTATAGAATGGGAAGCATGGTAAAATTGTATTAAAAATTAATGGTTGATATAAGGAAACTTGTATATACTAAAAATAAATAAATTTATTAAATTGTAAGTCTAGTAAACAGTTAAAAATATTAATAAAAGAAATATCACCTGTAAATTATAAAAGGAAAGAGTATAACAAAAACACTATTAAAACTGTATAATATAAAAAAGTTGGTAAAAAGGAACTTTGTATATTCTAAAATGTGTTAAAATGTTACAAAGGTGTGACAATCATTGTATGACTATCATCTAATCTCTAGATCAGTGGTTCTCAACATTACTGGGTCCACAGAAAAAAGTACTGAATTGTGGGTTCACGGTAATATTTTAGTGATCTATAGTGTAATTCTACTTCAGAACAATTGTTTTACTGATAATTAAATTTCTACAGTATATATATTGTCAATTTCTTTATTACTCTATTGACAAAGGTCAAAGAAAGATTATAAAGCTGGGGTTTGTTAGGAGAATCTTATACCATCAGCATCATGTCACTAGACAGTGACATTTCTAAATGTTTACCTTTCTTTTTTTTTAGTGAAAAATATAAGATTTTTTCTGTGCAATGTCTATGGGGGTGCATAAAAAAAATTAAGAGGAAAAGGGGTCCATGGGTAAAAAAAGGTTGAGAATCACTGCTCTAGATTGATGTTATAGTGTAATAATATATCAATAGAAAACCAGAAGGGGATGGTATCTTAAATGGACTCTTCTCAGAGCTGTAGTTAGGGATGTCCCAATACTACAAAATCATTGATTAAAGTATTGATACCAGTTAGTATTGGCATCAGGTATCGAAACTGGAAATCTTGCCATCCGTCGCTGTTCAGTCCATGGCTTGATTTTGAAACATTTAGCATATGATAATTGAAACTTTTTATTTTAACATAAGTAACATGCTTTATTCTAGTTAGTTATTATTAACAAATTATTAAAACTGACTTTTAATATAAACTTAAATGTTACTAACATTGTTTCAGTTGATTTGAGATTTCAAAATATTTTTAAGTTTTTCAAATAATTGGTGAATTATTTATAAATAGTAATCTAAGCAAACAGTATATAATTTCTGCAAATGAAATTTCATGTAATAAGTTTATTGATTTTTGATCATTAATATTAACAAAAAATAGCATAAGATTTTGTTTGTTTGGCTGAAACTGACTTTAAAACCTAAATCCTGTTTGTTTTGGTTTTGGCTGCAAAATATTATTTCAGTTGGATCTTTCTTGTCTGTGAAAAATGTAATGATACTGAATCCAATACCTGAAGTTCATACCAGTATCGATATTGGACCAAAAGTAGCAAATTCAAAAAGTACTCAGTATCAAAGGAAAGTATTGAAACAGTATTGGTATTGACAGTATCAGGACATCCCTAGCTGTAGTAGTGGTTACCAGATCTCATTAATGACAGTGATATTGTTCAAATTCATTCTGTTATCTAACTCACATCTAGAAATTATGAAAATTACATGATTAGTTCTGTATATAATAAAAATATTACATATATGAATTATTAAAATGGTTATTTACAGTCATTTTATTATTTTTTGTTTAAATTTTTTGTAATATGTTATTTTTTATTTATTCTTTTTTTATATTTTCTTAAAATTGTAGTGAACTGTACTTATTTCCTAATCACAGGAATTTTGCTGTTAAACCAGTCTCTAAATTAAATAAGAATAGTTAATTATTGTTATTTCAAACATTAAAAACAATAAACATTATTTACATTAAAATAAAATAAATGAAGTCATAATATGTTAATGGTTCTATTGTATATTTTAAAGATGGTTTTCCATGTAGAGAATTGATTATACTGTAATTTCATCAAGAGGACAAGTTACAGTATCAGTCAGGATTCTGCTTCAAATTAAGTTTTAATTAAGTGAACATAAAATTTTGAATGGGAACATTGAAATATACAATCAAGTAAAGATAGCAAAAGTTCAAATTCAATAACATAAACATGATATTGCATGAAAATTCTATTTTATTTTGCCAGTCTACAAATATATAAACACATTTTAATTGTTATCATCATATCAATAAAATTTAGTTTTGAAATTCCATCACTTTTTTAGACTAATAACATGTAAATCAGTGGAATTTTTTTATTGATTTAAATATTTCCTTACAATATGAATGGAAATTTTTATTGATTTCAATTCGATTTTACATTTCAGTAGAATCAATAGAATACCATTAGGATTTTAGAAAGTATGCGTTAAATAGCATATATGGTCTATTAGATCGTATTAACATGAAACTGTGCTATTTTTCAAAAAATTATCACTTAAATCATAAAACATTGTACTTAATTGTTTCTTGTTTTCTTTTTAATTGTTAGGAATAAGCATAAGATTGCTTGAGAGATGAATTATACAGGAATACAGAACGAAGTACACAGGCTTTATTAAGCCTGTGTATCTAACTTTGTTGTATTTGATTCTGGAGATATGCATTTTGGACAACATGTTCTTCATCAGTCCTCTTTATTTTACATCAATCTGGTTATAAAACATTACAAAATTTAAGAAATAGTTAAAATAAAAAATATAATGAACACAGTATTACTTGGATGGTAGAAGTTAAATGTGTATTATGGTTAAAATGCTGACAACTGGATAAATAAATAATAACAATAATGGTAAAATACGAAAATTAAGTAAAATATAAAAAGGTTAAGTTATTAATAAAATTATTAATAAAATGGATACCTGTGTATTATAGAATGGGAAGCATGGTAAAATTGTATTAAAAATTAATGGTTGATATAAGGAAACTTGTATATACTAAAAATAAATAAATTTATTAAATTGTAAGTCTAGTAAACAGTTAAAAATATTAATAAAAGAAATATCACCTGTAAATTATAAAAGGAAAGAGTATAACAAAAACACTATTAAAACTGTATAATATAAAAAAGTTGGTAAAAAGGAACTTTGTATATTCTAAAATGTGTTAAAATGTTACAAAGGTGTGACAATCATTGTATGACTATCATCTAATCTCTAGATCAGTGGTTCTCAACATTACTGGGTCCACAGAAAAAAGTACTGAATTGTGGGTTCACGGTAATATTTTAGTGATCTATAGTGTAATTCTACTTCAGAACAATTGTTTTACTGATAATTAAATTTCTACAGTATATATATTGTCAATTTCTTTATTACTCTATTGACAAAGGTCAAAGAAAGATTATAAAGCTGGGGTTTGTTAGGAGAATCTTATACCATCAGCATCATGTCACTAGACAGTGACATTTCTAAATGTTTACCTTTCTTTTTTTTTAGTGAAAAATATAAGATTTTTTCTGTGCAATGTCTATGGGGGTGCATAAAAAAAATTAAGAGGAAAAGGGGTCCATGGGTAAAAAAAGGTTGAGAATCACTGCTCTAGATTGATGTTATAGTGTAATAATATATCAATAGAAAACCAGAAGGGGATGGTATCTTAAATGGACTCTTCTCAGAGCTGTAGTTAGGGATGTCCCAATACTACAAAATCATTGATTAAAGTATTGATACCAGTTAGTATTGGCATCAGGTATCGAAACTGGAAATCTTGCCATCCGTCGCTGTTCAGTCCATGGCTTGATTTTGAAACATTTAGCATATGATAATTGAAACTTTTTATTTTAACATAAGTAACATGCTTTATTCTAGTTAGTTATTATTAACAAATTATTAAAACTGACTTTTAATATAAACTTAAATGTTACTAACATTGTTTCAGTTGATTTGAGATTTCAAAATATTTTTAAGTTTTTCAAATAATTGGTGAATTATTTATAAATAATAATCTAAGCAAACAGTATATAATTTCTGCAAATGAAATTTCATGTAATAAGTTTATTGATTTTTGATCATTAATATTAACAAAAAATAGCATAAGATTTTGTTTGTTTGGCTGAAACTGACTTTAAAACCTAAATCCTGTTTGTTTTGGTTTTGGCTGCAAAATATTATTTCAGTTGGATCTTTCTTGTCTGTGAAAAATGTAATGATACTGAATCCAATACCTGAAGTTCATACCAGTATCGATATTGGACCAAAAGTAGCAAATTCAAAAAGTACTCAGTATCAAAGGAAAGTATTGAAACAGTATTGGTATTGACAGTATCAGGACATCCCTAGCTGTAGTAGTGGTTACCAGATCTCATTAATGACAGTGATATTGTTCAAATTCATTCTGTTATCTAACTCACATCTAGAAATTATGAAAATTACATGATTAGTTCTGTATATAATAAAAATATTACATATATGAATTATTAAAATGGTTATTTACAGTCATTTTATTATTTTTTGTTTAAATTTTTTGTAATATGTTATTTTTTATTTATTCTTTTTTTATATTTTCTTAAAATTGTAGTGAACTGTACTTATTTCCTAATCACAGGAATTTTGCTGTTAAACCAGTCTCTAAATTAAATAAGAATAGTTAATTATTGTTATTTCAAACATTAAAAACAATAAACATTATTTACATTAAAATAAAATAAATGAAGTCATAATATGTTAATGGTTCTATTGTATATTTTAAAGATGGTTTTCCATGTAGAGAATTGATTATACTGTAATTTCATCAAGAGGACAAGTTACAGTATCAGTCAGGATTCTGCTTCAAATTAAGTTTTAATTAAGTGAACATAAAATTTTGAATGGGAACATTGAAATATACAATCAAGTAAAGATAGCAAAAGTTCAAATTCAATAACATAAACATGATATTGCATGAAAATTCTATTTTATTTTGCCAGTCTACAAATATATAAACACATTTTAATTGTTATCATCATATCAATAAAATTTAGTTTTGAAATTCCATCACTTTTTTAGACTAATAACATGTAAATCAGTGGAATTTTTTTATTGATTTAAATATTTCCTTACAATATGAATGGAAATTTTTATTGATTTCAATTCGATTTTACATTTCAGTAGAATCAATAGAATACCATTAGGATTTTCTACTGGGATTTTTAATTGAGTTCTGTTACTTTAAATGTAATTTCAATATGTAAGAAAGGTTTTTTTAAAAAACTTAGAGAAAATGAGTTTATTATAAACTAGCAAATAAGTCTGGCATTGCTCAGGCATAAAGTAACGATAGTGAAGATTAAGGTTATTACATTTTAGCCAATCTTACCTGTTTTCACAGAATGCAAGAATTAGTCCCATTGTTTCCAGACTAATTAGAGAAATTTTAGATCTTTTTGAAAATATGTTCGATTTCCCACAAAAATGCAAAAAAACACATCTGCGCCTGTTAATCTTGCATGCCACTTTCTCTCAACACTTTCATTGTTAACACTTTCATTCTTAACACTCCCATTGTTAACATTCTCCCATGGGGGAAGTGTTAACAACCTCTCCCCCGTGGGGGGAATTACGAAAAATCCCTTCTTAGTGTACGCACCCTATTAAAATGCAATCAAAAACGCAAAAAACCACATATAAAACAGTACAGTAGAAGCAGAGTTCTTCAGGGTAAAGCCTTAATCCTCTCCCTCTCCCCCGTGGGGAGAATTTCGAAAAACCCTTCTTAGTGTACATTCTTGTAACATACTCTATCTGTGTGCCAAATTTCAACTTTCAACTCCTAACCTAAGCTCTGCACTTATCATCATCAATCCATCTCGATTATATATATAGATTAATTATAACTTTTTTATCTAAGTACATATCAATGTTTCTTCTTCATCACTGATAGAAGGTTGTAGACTTGTAATTGAGATAATAACTGTTTAAAATCTCATTCATATGAACATACCCTCAGCTTTCAGTTGCCTGTTCAAAGATAAGTTGCAATCTGTTTGTATATCACACTACATAATAGTTAGCAAACGTACAAAAATATTACATTTGTGTAAGTAGAAAATAAAGAAATTGTATAAGTACATGGAAGTTGCACTAAGAGTCTAGAAGAGCTGCACTTTGGCCACTATGGTTCTGTACAGTTGTACAATTGTACTATTTAAGAGTAATAGTACAAGAAAATAGAATCCTCTGTTTCTATATATAAGTGACTTACTTATGTGAATTCAATGTATTGTTAATTTTCCTTTTTCCTTAATTGTGTATTATTCAATACAAAGAAATGTGTGAATGTAAAGTTGTTTTTTCTAAATTATCTGATTCTACAGTTACAAACAAATTTGATAGGTTATCACTTATAATAATAATATTAAATGTAAAGTTGTTTTTTCTGCTAATTACAAAGAACAAACTTAAAATTCAAATATAATTTAGTTTGGCCTGCCTGTCATGTGCCTGTATGACATACAGACATTACGCANGTTCGACGACGCCATTGCTTAAGCTTGTTTTCGTCATGGAGCGGTGCATCAAATGGCAGGTGCATGTTTCCTGATAAATTATTTTTCTGCGAAAAATTTGCTGAACTTTGGAGACATCATTAATATAAATATCATTTTTATGAACATTAAATAATGAATGGTTTTTAGTAGGTCTGCTGCTTGTTTAAACTCAATGGTTTGTGCAATATCTGCTATTGGTCTAGATTCAACCAATCCTGTTGTGACATGAGTCAGCGATGATGTTTTGCTGCATTTTACAAGTTTCTTTTAGTGTGTTTATATGAATACGGTTGCAAGTTTATATATATATACATATACAGTAGACCCCTATACTTCACACACACATATATATATATGTGTGTGTGTGAAGTGTTACAAAACTAACTAAATATATATTTTAAGTTTAATCAAAGATACATTTAAATAATAAAATTGTTCTAAAATTAAGCAAGTAATATAGTTATCTTTCACTCTCAAATACACTATCAAATATATTGTAAATNTTTTACATCAATCTGGTTATAAAACATTACAAAATTTAAGAAATAGTTAAAATAAAAAATATAATGAACACAGTATTACTTGGATGGTAGAAGTTAAATGTGTATTATGGTTAAAATGCTGACAACTGGATAAATAAATAATAACAATAATGGTAAAATACGAAAATTAAGTAAAATATAAAAAGGTTAAGTTATTAATAAAATTATTAATAAAATGGATACCTGTGTATTATAGAATGGGAAGCATGGTAAAATTGTATTAAAAATTAATGGTTGATATAAGGAAACTTGTATATACTAAAAATAAATAAATTTATTAAATTGTAAGTCTAGTAAACAGTTAAAAATATTAATAAAAGAAATATCACCTGTAAATTATAAAAGGAAAGAGTATAACAAAAACACTATTAAAACTGTATAATATAAAAAAGTTGGTAAAAAGGAACTTTGTATATTCTAAAATGTGTTAAAATGTTACAAAGGTGTGACAATCATTGTATGACTATCATCTAATCTCTAGATCAGTGGTTCTCAACATTACTGGGTCCACAGAAAAAAGTACTGAATTGTGGGTTCACGGTAATATTTTAGTGATCTATAGTGTAATTCTACTTCAGAACAATTGTTTTACTGATAATTAAATTTCTACAGTATATATATTGTCAATTTCTTTATTACTCTATTGACAAAGGTCAAAGAAAGATTATAAAGCTGGGGTTTGTTAGGAGAATCTTATACCATCAGCATCATGTCACTAGACAGTGACATTTCTAAATGTTTACCTTTCTTTTTTTTTAGTGAAAAATATAAGATTTTTTCTGTGCAATGTCTATGGGGGTGCATAAAAAAAATTAAGAGGAAAAGGGGTCCATGGGTAAAAAAAGGTTGAGAATCACTGCTCTAGATTGATGTTATAGTGTAATAATATATCAATAGAAAACCAGAAGGGGATGGTATCTTAAATGGACTCTTCTCAGAGCTGTAGTTAGGGATGTCCCAATACTACAAAATCATTGATTAAAGTATTGATACCAGTTAGTATTGGCATCAGGTATCGAAACTGGAAATCTTGCCATCCGTCGCTGTTCAGTCCATGGCTTGATTTTGAAACATTTAGCATATGATAATTGAAACTTTTTATTTTAACATAAGTAACATGCTTTATTCTAGTTAGTTATTATTAACAAATTATTAAAACTGACTTTTAATATAAACTTAAATGTTACTAACATTGTTTCAGTTGATTTGAGATTTCAAAATATTTTTAAGTTTTTCAAATAATTGGTGAATTATTTATAAATAGTAATCTAAGCAAACAGTATATAATTTCTGCAAATGAAATTTCATGTAATAAGTTTATTGATTTTTGATCATTAATATTAACAAAAAATAGCATAAGATTTTGTTTGTTTGGCTGAAACTGACTTTAAAACCTAAATCCTGTTTGTTTTGGTTTTGGCTGCAAAATATTATTTCAGTTGGATCTTTCTTGTCTGTGAAAAATGTAATGATACTGAATCCAATACCTGAAGTTCATACCAGTATCGATATTGGACCAAAAGTAGCAAATTCAAAAAGTACTCAGTATCAAAGGAAAGTATTGAAACAGTATTGGTATTGACAGTATCAGGACATCCCTAGCTGTAGTAGTGGTTACCAGATCTCATTAATGACAGTGATATTGTTCAAATTCATTCTGTTATCTAACTCACATCTAGAAATTATGAAAATTACATGATTAGTTCTGTATATAATAAAAATATTACATATATGAATTATTAAAATGGTTATTTACAGTCATTTTATTATTTTTTGTTTAAATTTTTTGTAATATGTTATTTTTTATTTATTCTTTTTTTATATTTTCTTAAAATTGTAGTGAACTGTACTTATTTCCTAATCACAGGAATTTTGCTGTTAAACCAGTCTCTAAATTAAATAAGAATAGTTAATTATTGTTATTTCAAACATTAAAAACAATAAACATTATTTACATTAAAATAAAATAAATGAAGTCATAATATGTTAATGGTTCTATTGTATATTTTAAAGATGGTTTTCCATGTAGAGAATTGATTATACTGTAATTTCATCAAGAGGACAAGTTACAGTATCAGTCAGGATTCTGCTTCAAATTAAGTTTTAATTAAGTGAACATAAAATTTTGAATGGGAACATTGAAATATACAATCAAGTAAAGATAGCAAAAGTTCAAATTCAATAACATAAACATGATATTGCATGAAAATTCTATTTTATTTTGCCAGTCTACAAATATATAAACACATTTTAATTGTTATCATCATATCAATAAAATTTAGTTTTGAAATTCCATCACTTTTTTAGACTAATAACATGTAAATCAGTGGAATTTTTTTATTGATTTAAATATTTCCTTACAATATGAATGGAAATTTTTATTGATTTCAATTCGATTTTACATTTCAGTAGAATCAATAGAATACCATTAGGATTTTCTACTGGGATTTTTAATTGAGTTCTGTTACTTTAAATGTAATTTCAATATGTAAGAAAGGTTTTTTTAAAAAACTTAGAGAAAATGAGTTTATTATAAACTAGCAAATAAGTCTGGCATTGCTCAGGCATAAAGTAACGATAGTGAAGATTAAGGTTATTACATTTTAGCCAATCTTACCTGTTTTCACAGAATGCAAGAATTAGTCCCATTGTTTCCAGACTAATTAGAGAAATTTTAGATCTTTTTGAAAATATGTTCGATTTCCCACAAAAATGCAAAAAAACACATCTGCGCCTGTTAATCTTGCATGCCACTTTCTCTCAACACTTTCATTGTTAACACTTTCATTCTTAACACTCCCATTGTTAACATTCTCCCATGGGGGAAGTGTTAACAACCTCTCCCCCGTGGGGGGAATTACGAAAAATCCCTTCTTAGTGTACGCACCCTATTAAAATGCAATCAAAAACGCAAAAAACCACATATAAAACAGTACAGTAGAAGCAGAGTTCTTCAGGGTAAAGCCTTAATCCTCTCCCTCTCCCCCGTGGGGAGAATTTCGAAAAACCCTTCTTAGTGTACATTCTTGTAACATACTCTATCTGTGTGCCAAATTTCAACTTTCAACTCCTAACCTAAGCTCTGCACTTATCATCATCAATCCATCTCGATTATATATATAGATTAATTATAACTTTTTTATCTAAGTACATATCAATGTTTCTTCTTCATCACTGATAGAAGGTTGTAGACTTGTAATTGAGATAATAACTGTTTAAAATCTCATTCATATGAACATACCCTCAGCTTTCAGTTGCCTGTTCAAAGATAAGTTGCAATCTGTTTGTATATCACACTACATAATAGTTAGCAAACGTACAAAAATATTACATTTGTGTAAGTAGAAAATAAAGAAATTGTATAAGTACATGGAAGTTGCACTAAGAGTCTAGAAGAGCTGCACTTTGGCCACTATGGTTCTGTACAGTTGTACAATTGTACTATTTAAGAGTAATAGTACAAGAAAATAGAATCCTCTGTTTCTATATATAAGTGACTTACTTATGTGAATTCAATGTATTGTTAATTTTCCTTTTTCCTTAATTGTGTATTATTCAATACAAAGAAATGTGTGAATGTAAAGTTGTTTTTTCTAAATTATCTGATTCTACAGTTACAAACAAATTTGATAGCTTCTGTAGGAATGAAATTTTGTAGAAAATAATAATAAAAATATATTATTTTTATTAAAAATGTTTATATTCATTGTCTAAATTAAAATATTCTTTTATAGGTTCCTTTTCAGATGGAAAATATAATATATTGACAAATTATCCTTTTCTAAAAGAGTTATGGTGGCTATCTCAAGAATCATCACATGAATTAAATGGTTAGAAATTTTAATGAATATATTCTTCTAAATTATATAAACTTGTCTTTGAAACTTTAATTAAATTCTTAAATTTCTTTATTGAAAAATTAATTTTATTAAATGATTGTTATAGAAATAGGAATTGTTTAAGATATTAAAATTAGTTGATATTAAAACTATTTAATTACAGTATACTTTCAAAAGAATTCAGGATTTATTTTAAACTTATATCATTAGTATAATATATGGAAGATTTATATGGTGTCAATATACTAAATATAGTACTTATGAAATTAAATAAAAATGAATTATAAATTTTCATGAACAGCCAAAATCTAAAACAGAAATTTATTTACCAGTCAAAATTTACCAGTCAAAGAATGACCTGACAATGTATTGTGTCAAACTGCAATAATAACACATTGGTGAAGTCAGAGCCAATGTAGATCATGTTTCCTGTGATGATGAAAAGGATGCAAGGAAGACTTCAATATTTTTATTTGTATAAGTCTTATTATTCATATTTTTTACAATATGTTTTAAAAAGTATATTTTGTCCTGGATTTTTTAGAAATTTATTTACAATATGAAATTATTAAACATTCTTTCATATTTTGAACCCGTGTTGTATCTTTATATTAGTTTTTCAAAACCACAATGCAGCATAATAATCAACACTTGGCATAACTCATTCATTTATTTCAGTTTTTGTTGTCATATATATAAACATTCTTATAAATATTCTCATATTTCATTGATCACTTTGAACCAAACATTTTAACTTATCTGACTTTTGACTTTACAGGATACCTTCAGTTCATATAAGTTTTGATAATAAGACTTGACTATACTATATTCAAATTTTGAAATATGTTAAACTTTTTGATATACAGTGGAACCTCGGTTAATGAATGTCCTGGTTAACGACCAAATCAGTTAACGAACTTTTAATTTGCAAAATTTTGTCTTGGATAATGAACAAAATTTGGATAATGAACTTAACGGCTTTTTGTGTCAAATTTATAAGCTTGCTTTCACAAAACTTTCTGAACCACTTGTGGCACATGGAATCTTCAATCGCTCTCTCACCATATACAGAACATATCATTTTTTTGTGTCTGCGAAGCATTCTTGCCTTTTCAGAAATAAAAAAGCATAATATGTCGAAAATGCTCCTTATTTTCTGTCATTTGTAATTCTTAGCAAAATTTTAAAAACACAACTAAGTAACACAACTTTATTCTCAAATACTAGCTGAGATCCCTTTTGTCAAACAATCGAAATTTTACACATGTGAAGGAAATAACACTTCAGTGTTGCGTTTTTAGCCAGCTGGTGCTAAAAACAGGACAAACTTTTGCATCAACCCAATAGTTTCCAGCCGTTCTGTAACCTCACAATTTTAGTTGGTCTTAGGTGTGCGCGAGGTAAGCATTAATTTTTTGAGTGTGCTAAACTTCATTTTTGGTTTTGTTATTTATACTGTATATTTAATCAATATGGCACTGAAGAAAGAGAAAAGTGACAGTGGAAATAGAAAACGTTTTAGTGTAGCATTAGAGAAAGAAATTATTGCAAAATACGAGAATGGCATTTGTGTTTCTGACATCGCTAAAGAATATAATGTGGCAAAATCGACTATCTCTACAATTATTAAAAACAAAAAAGCATTTAAGGCTGCTGAAGTGGCTAAAGGAGTGAATGTGCTATTGAAACAAAGATCTAAAGTTTTAGATGAAGTTGAAAAACTGTTGCTAATATGGATCAATGAAAAACAATTTGCTGGAGACAGTGTTAGTGAAGCTATAATTTGTGAAAAGGCTAAAAATTTATACAATGACGTGTTGACCCAGATACCCAGTACAAGTGCAGACAGGCAGGACTTTAAAGCGAGCCGAGAGTGATTTGATAGGTTTTGTCAACGAACTGGCATTCAGTGTCATAAGACATGGGGAGGCTTCAAGTTCAGATGAAAAAGCAGCAGAAGCATTTGTAGATGAATTCACAGAGTTTGTAAAAAGTGAAGGATACGTCTGGAATCAAGTGTTTAATTGTGATGAGACCGGCCTTTTTTGGAAAAGAATGCCTTGACGAACGTACATAACTCAAGAAGAGAAAGCACTTCCCAGGCACAAGCCCATGAAGGACAGACTCACTCTTTTATTTTGCGCTAATGCAAATGGTGACCTCAAAATCAAGCCACTTTTAGTCTACAATGCTGAAAATCCCCATGCCTTTAAGAGCAAAAATGTGATAAAGTCCAAACTGCCTGTACAATGGAAGGCAAATAGTAAGGCATTGGTAACTCGGACTTTATTCATGGATTGGCTCACAGAAGTGTTTGCTCCTACTGTTAAAAATTATCTTCAAGAAATGGATCTTCCTCTTAGATGTGTTCTCTTAATGGATAATGCTTCAGCACATCCACCAAATTTGGAGGACGACTTGGGTAGTGAACATGACTTCATCAAGGTCAAATTCCTTCCACCCAACACAACCTCATAACTGCAACCAATGGATCAGCAAGTGATTTCCAATTTTAAAAAGCTGTATACCAAGGCACTGTTTACCACGTGTTTTCAGCTTACCAATGATACTGACTTAACTCTTAGAGCTTTTTGGAAGGAGCATTTTAACATCCTGCATTGTATCAACCTTATTGACAAAGCCTAGAGTGAGGTCTCTCACCACACTTTTCAATAAGCCTGGAGGAAACTTTGGCCAACTTGTGTCCCAGAGTGAAACTTTCAGGAATTTGAAGAAGAGAGCTCTCCTGATGTAGTACATGAAATCATGTCCATTGGCAAGAGTTTGAGAGTAGAGGTAGATGATGCAGACGTGGAAGAGTTGCTGAAAGACCATCAAAATGAACTAACGACAGAAGAGCTGATTGCCATGCAGGAAGAACAGATGAAAGTCTTACAAGAAGAGCATTCGTCAGAGGAATCTGAGAAGGCTAGGGAAGAAATCACCAGTGCTGAGATCAAGGAAATTTGCAGAAAATGGAATGATGTGCAGGAATTTATCGAGAAGCACCATCCTAACAAAGTTGTGGCTAATAGGGTCATTAATTTAATGAACGACTCTGTGCTAGTGCATTTTAGAAAAATTTTGATTAAGAGAGTAAGACAATCAACTTTAGATCACTTTCTTGTTCCTTATCAAAAGAGACCTCGACTTGAAGAAATTCCCAATGCAGTGCTACTTGATATTTTTATGGAGGGGGTTCCTCTTCCAAGCATTAAGCTCCGTAGAAACAAAGGTATGTACAGTGCTACTTTATTAAATAAAGTTTACATATTTGTTGCTGGAATGATAGATATTACGTTTTCTTATATTTTCATCAAAGAAAACCCATTTTACAAATAAAATTACAAAAATACTGACAGCTAGAATGGATTAATTGTATTTGCATTAATTTCTATGGGAAAAATTGCTTTGTTAACGAACAATTCGGTTAGTGAACGGACTACGTTCGTTAACCGGGGTTCTACTGTAACTGCAAAAACTCTGAATATTAATGTACAGTACATATATATATATATTTTGTAATTTCTGGTGTTTAATAATGAAATATTTTTTATGAAAAATTTGCATTATTAAAAATAAACCTAGTTGAATTTTTAGCTTAGTTATAGCATATTTTTACATTTTAAAAAATTATATACATTATTTTAAAATTAATAATTTGTATACATTTTTTGATGCTATTATGAGTGCTGGTGACTTTTTTCCACAAATTTTTGAATAATGTTCTTAACAGTTTGAATATGATTTGTCTAATCTTTTATGTTTATACTTACTTTAGTTTTACTAATTTTTTGATTTTTATTTGTTATGTGTGTTTTATTTTATGTGTGTTAAATATTACTTGGAGGTATCAAATCTAATCCTGATCCTATGTTCCATACTCCTCCTCCTTCTTCTCTTTCAAAGTTGTCTGTCTATATCCTCAATTGGAAAACATCAAAGAATGCCTAGTGAACAAGTTCTAAAATCTCAATGGATGGAATTGTTTTCATCTTTGTTGTTTTCATCTATTACTGTGTATCAAATCACTCTTTCTTAGAAGAGTGATTTGATGTCATCTTGAAAAAAAATTGTTTATCCACTAAATTTGAATGGCTTAAGCATAAATTTGCATAAAGACTGATCAATTAATAAACTCCAAATACCTTTAAAATGCAGTCTATTTTAAAAATTTCTCGAACGTTTTCGGTCAGATTAACAGAACTTCTTCAGAATCGAACTAATAGAATTTAAATTTGCCAAACGGAAATTCCAAAACGTTATATAATCTTCTATAATCTTCTCATATTCAATTGCACATGTCCATTTTTATAATTGTAATGCTGCCGCTTTCCATGCTGATGCAAAATAGGATTCTTTTTGGATTCTTTATCTTACTATTTATCTTTCATTGATATGATTCTTGAATCTGCAGCACAAAGTTGTGTGTTTATTAAATATGATTGTTAAATAAATTTTATGAAGTTTTGGTTTGATGCAGACTGTCTGTGACTGAAGAAATGTAAACATCAGGCTTTACAATCTTTTAGGAGATTAAGATCTAGACAACATTTCACTATTTATTTTAATTTAAACAAAAAATTTAAATTCTTTGTAAGGCTAAGAAGAATTTTGGACTAAAGTTAATTTTCAGATGTTGCAAATTAAAAATTCTGGAGAATTTTGAAAGCTTGTTAATAAATTTAGAATTAAAAAATCTTGTATGTAATATTATCTCTATTACTGAATGGCCAGATTATTTAAAAGCTTTTTTTAATAGACCTCTTCTTGCTGTAATTTTTGATGGCATTGATGATGATATGTATCCATTATTGGATGAACCTTTTTCTTTTGATGAATTGCTGTATGCACTTGATGATTTAGGGATACACAAAGAAAAATTGATAATGGCAAATGTACTATAAGAATATTCAGATTCTGCATTGAGATTCAGAGGCCTTTGGCAACATCATATAACTTGAATTCAATAAATTCATCATCTGAGTTTTAAATACATATATACAATTTATTATTAGTTTCTTTTTCATTAACCAACTTCAAAGAGCAATGGTGTGGTAAGTAGAAAAGTAGATAAAACACTGAGCACTAAACATTTGTACCTATACAGATAACCTTGTAATCTTCATGAATTCAACAGCCTGTGCACCTTCCTTTACACATCACTGCTATTTATTTATAGTTGCAATAAGTTTAAACTATATAAAGTAGAAACATTTTTCTAATACAAGGAGTACAATTTAGAAAAATGGGCTGCCAAGGGGTATGCAAATCAAAAAAGGTTGGGAGGTACCTGTTTAACAGGATTATTGTAGAACTAATAGATTAAATCTAAGGTAATGATTTGTCAGAGTTGGTAGGCCAGGAAAGGCTGATAAATTCTATGTATTCAATTCTGAATTGGAAGTGGTGCCATTATATAAATACCTAGTCATTTGTTTTACACTGCAGGTTTTGTTTTCTTTTCATTTAGACAAAGTAATTATGTAATTTAAACTTAAACTTGTGATAAAGTTTTTGATTAAAATGAAGCAATCTTCTGTTAAGTCATATTTTTGACTGTTCAATTTCTTCATACAGTCAAGTTTTGGTTTTCTGTTTCCTATTTGGGGTCCATGTCTTGTTGACAGACTGGAGAAGACTCAATTGAGATTCATTAAATTGATTTTTCATCTTAATTTAATTATTCAGTTCCTGGACCTGTTTTGAGATCTGAATTGGGTAGACCACCATTAGCTATTAGTTTAACTGAGGCTATTTTTTGTTGCTAGTTCAAGATTCCAGAGCTGCCAGAGTCTGATCTCAGGAGGTTGGTTTATAACAAATTAAAATTAGTAAGCACTGATTTGTCACTCATAACTTGGTTTTCCTCAGTGGAATTTTGAGATTTTCATCTATTTATTGTACTCACTTTTCTGATAAAAGGTTTTTGTTGGTTGAACTTCAACAGTCTTTGATAGAGAGAAATATTTAGCTCAAGATAGTCTTTATATATAGTAGAAGTATAGTTTGTTGGAAAATTCTTTAGCTTTTCTATGGACACCTCAAAGTTACTTGTTATTAAATTTAAACTATNTATTATATTTTTTGTGTAAAAAATTAAACATTTAAAATATATATTAATTTTTATATTTAAAATTATTTAGATTTTCCCGATTCAACTCTGCATGAAGTTAGCAAAATGGAAGAAGTATTGATAGAAAAAATTGCGGAGTTAAAAGAAATGAAAAGAGTTTTGTTTTCAAATAATGTTGGATTTTATGTTCATGTTAAAGAGAAAAATTTATAATTTTTATTATTTATAAAACAAAATATTATTACTTTGTAAAGTATTTTTAAAGTATTAATTTGTTATTGGACTATATTATTGTTAATATTTCTTAACAAAGAATATAATAAATTATCAATATTTTAATAAAAAGTTTATTATAATATAATGAATCAGTTTTATATACAAGATCTATTATTAAATATGACAATGAGGAGAGATTTTTCTATAGTATTATTTATTTGATACAAGAGATGAGTTGACATGCGATCTGTTTAACATGAATATATGAATTTATATATTTTACTTGATTTTTTAAATTATCTTCACTAAATAATTGTTATTACATAGGATAGATAGTATACATAATGATTTAACCTTGTTATGACAATGTTGAACTGAATAAAACATAATAGATAACACACAAATATACACTTAAAGTTTTTAATTAATATAAAAATACAGAAGGTTGATTCCTTTTTATGTGAACAAATTGAATAACCTCTCAATCAACCTTCTGTAGTTATGATTTAATGTATTTTTTCTTTTTAATAGAATTTTTTATTAAGATCTATTCTATTAAATTTCTTTAAAGAAAATTGTGATTAACCTGGCAAATTTATTACTTTTAAAAATAATAGAAAGATTTTATACTTTTATTTATGATTCTGAGCATAAATCACTGTTTGTGTACAAGCTTTTCAAGTCATTGGTAATATTAAGCATTTCTCAAAATTTTTATTATTACTGAAGTTTTTAAAGCTTTTTAGTTTTATAATAAATTGAAAACATTACAAATTTTTATTGTGTTTTGCTCATAAATTTATGTATTATTTATACAAAAATTTATGTATTATTGTAGGAATTTAATTTTTTGCTGTCAGATAATTTAACTTATTCGTTTCACTTGAAAATGAGTTGAACAAAGTATTTATCTATGAGTAATTTCAGTTTATATTATTGGGTTTAAATGAAGAAGTATTGCAGCTGTATTATTTGTTTAAAAATCTTTCTTCCAATAATGAAAATAGTGAAGGTGAATCTAAGGTTTTATAAAATAATTGTTTGTTATTATGCATTTGAAAAGAAAGTCAATGAAGTTATATGATTATAACTGTGTACAAATTTTAAATAAATGATACAGATCTAACATCAGTTAACATAAGAATTTTAATGAAATGTTTGAAAATTAACATACATACATAAAACATAGGGAAAAATTAAACACATGTATTTTTATATTTTGAAGATCACTGTATTATTAAAAATATTTGATATTAATCTGATTGTTGACAAATAATAATTTCTTCTTATGATATGATATGATATATATATAGTTTCAACAGGAAACAGCCATTACTTTCATTCCATTTTTTGGATAATTAACAAATAATTTTGGATCAATGTTGAGTTCCTAAAAGAGAAAAAAATGAATATATTACAATAAAAATAAATCAGAATTTACTGGATATGTAAATAGTATTAATTATTTTAAATTTCAAATTACAGTTATCAATTTCAATATAAATATGAACAATGAGTTAGTATATTGTTTTATAACTATTTCTGCAAACTTCAGGAATTTTTGGGAGTACTTTTATCTTCGGTATGTCTTTTACCACCTGGCCACCCCATTATAGGCCTAGCAAATCCATGATGGGTATAGTTAAAAGACCTTTTTATTGCCCACAGGACAGAGTCAAAAATAAAAATAAGAAATAAAAAGTAGTTTCTGTGAAATATTATAAATCATATTTTATGAAATAATGAAATATTAAAATGTTATATTGGTTAATAATAATCATATAGATCAGTGCTCTGCAACCTTTTCTCTCACACAGCATATCTGGGTACTTCCTGGAATTCTCGGCACACCAGAAGTAAAATATGCAAAAATGTAGGAGTTACAAAGTATATACAAAACATGAAATACTGATATAGTGTTTTTTTCACTTGTGATAATATAGAAATATTTGAAAATTGTTTATAATCAATTTTTTTTTTATTTCAATTTTATTTCTCAACAACTGAGAAAAACATTTTGGTTGAGATGTCATACAGACCTGGTGTGAAAAGCATATGATCAGGATCCCAATTCTATGATCATAGATGCAACAGAGACATCATCTACTTGTCACTTTGTGAAAATTGAGATGGCAACTGTGATACATAATTTGCGAACTTTACATATGCACAGATTCTGTGAAATATGATTCTCACTTTTTAAAGTTAAGTTTGTGAATAATGCATGCACATATTCTGTGACTATGAACTGCAAAAATGTAAAAGTTTGAAGCTTATTACAATTCCTTCTATCACAAATGTCAGTGGCAATAAACATGTAATAGGCAAATCATTCTTCCTTTTGAATCAACATGTATTTATTGTATTCATGTGCTCACCATAAACTGTGTTTTTTTCCTCCTCTTGCAGGAATTGTGTTGTGGCACACCTAGCATCATCTTGTAGCGCACTGGCTTTAGAGCTATGATATAGCTTATTTAAATACATTTGATTGTAATGGTAAATCTTATTATGTGGGTTAAAAAAATTTAATTATATTCTATTGTTTATGGTTTCTTTTTTTTTAGCTTCTCTAAAGCTTTCAATAGTATTCTAAATTGGTATTTTATACAGTCGACCCCCGTATAAGATCATTGATTATTCCGTTTTATATGAATTCCATGTTGTACGAGTCACTTAGATTTTACAAATACGTGAACCGGGCTGTGAACGGCTCACGTATTTGTAAAATTTAAGTGACTTGTACAACATGGAATTCATATAAAACGGAATAATCAATGATCTTATACGGGGGTTGACTGTAATATATTTTATCACTCTAAAATTAACTAATTTCATTAGTAAACTGTTTACATATAGCTTTTGAAATTAAAGTAATATATATGTCTTTAATAATTACTGAATAATAAATAATAATAATTTGAAATATATTTGAAATATTTTCCAGCAATATTGTATCAGTATTTCTTTTTAATATCTTCACAGATAATTTATCCATTGTCTACCTTCCACTTTATTGACCATAAACTCTAAAAATTAAAATATGAAATTAAAAAAAAAACAGAAAATCTGTAATAAATAAAAACAAATAATATAAAATTTATAAAGCACAGAAAAATGTTTATCTTAAATACTTCAAATATTTTATAAGATATTACCAGATAAGATATTTAACATTAATTGTATTATCCTAGTCATTATATCAATAATTTCTGAATCCACTGGATTATCTATTGAAGTTGCTCTACACTTATGTAATTCTTTAGATATATGTCTTACAAATTCTTTGTTTGCAATTCTCTCAAATTTGCAATAAAAACTTTGTTTTTGTTGCAAATGAGTCAGACTAAAAGTCTTTTAATTCAAATAATTTCATTTACAAAAGTCAATTAATGTTTTTAAAACTGTAACACTAATACTGGTAATTTCTGTTCATTTATATGCTTGCCAGTGGTCGAGTGTATAAAAGTGCTTGGTTGTAGATTCATGTCTGACCAACAGGCTAGCCATATGGAATTTTTTTAGTTTTCTTCATGTGTTAACACTTAAATATGACCAGTTTTTCATAAAAAGTGTTCCTTCATTGGGAGATTACCCATACGTTGCATTGCCATATCTCATCAAATGAAACCAACCAAACCAGCTTATTTGTCTATTTATAACTATTTGCTAATCATTTATTTAATGAGCACATCTATTTTGTAAATATGCCCTTTACATTTTTTAATTAAATTCATAATTTTTTAATCAATTATACATAAATACAGTTGACCCCCTATAACACTGTTGATTATTCCGTTTTATATGAATTCCATGTTGTACGAGTCACTTAGATTTTACAAATATGTGAACCATTCAAAGCCCGGCACACATTTGTAAAATCTAAGTGACTCGTACAACATGGAATTCATATAAAACGGAAT
>NW_019385109.1:155391-175686 GCF_000671375.1 Centruroides sculpturatus | reverse complement strand
ATAGTAGTTTACTTTATAAATGATTTTTACATATAACAATGATAATTTACTAACAGATTTTCTCCTGAAAATAAATCTAAAATAAACCAAATGATGTACCAACCTTTTGGAATGGGACCAAGAAACTGTATTGGAATAAGAATGGCTAAAACAATTGTAAAATTGGCATTATCTCATCTTCTGTATAAATACAAGTTATTACCATCTGAAGAAACAGATTCTGTAAGTTATTCAAGTATCTAAACTTCTAAACTAATTTTCTTTTGCTATTGATTTTAACCTGTGAAAAAAATAACTAGCAATTATATGTATGAAATTGAAAACTTAAATGTTTGACAAAATCAATTTACATTAATACAGTCGACCCCCTATAACACTGTTGATTATTCCGTTTTATATGAATTCCATGTTGTACGAGTCACTTAGATTTTACAAATATGTGAACCATTCAAAGCCCGGCACACATTTGTAAAATCTAAGTGACTCGTACAACATGGAATTCATATAAAACGGAATAATCAACAGTGTTATAGGGGGTCGACTGTATTAATGTAAATTGATTTTGTCAAACATTTAAGTTTTCAATTTCATACATATAATTGCTAGTTATTTTTTTCACAGGTTAAAATCAATAGCAAAAGAAAATTAGTTTAGAAGTTTAGATACTTGAATAACTTACAGAATCTGTTTCTTCAGATGGTAATAACTTGTATTTATACAGAAGATGAGATAATGCCAATTTTACAATTGTTTTAGCCATTCTTATTCCAATACAGTTTCTTGGTCCCATTCCAAAAGGTTGGTACATCATTTGGTTTATTTTAGATTTATTTTCAGGAGAAAATCTGTTAGTAAATTATCATTGTTATATGTAAAAATCATTTATAAAGTAAACTACTATTAATCATACCTTTCCGGATCAAAAATTTCTGGGTTGTCCCAATATTCTGTATTCCTTTGCATTTGCCAGAGTGGTGCTTGTAATGTTAAACCCTCTGGTATTTTTATATTTTTGTAATAAAATTGCTTACTTGTGATTCTATTAATAAAACTATAAAATAATACAATATTATTGTTTAGAAGATACTTTAAACACGTATTTTAAAAGATTTAAATTTTCCCACCTGGTTAAGGGAGGAAATAATCTCAATGTCTCTGAACATACTTGATCTAAATAGGTAAGTTTTGATAAATTTTCAATTGTTAGTTGTTTCTGTAGCAAAAGTAAGTTTGATGTTTTTTAATTAGTACAAGACAAAACTAAATTGTTAAAAAGTTTATAAATATGGATCATTAATACAGTTGTAAAACTATATTTAAGTTGAATTAATTAATGCACTTTTAACAGTAGAGACTTTCTGCTATTCCATGTTCGAAATGCATACCAATATCTCTCAGGTATTCTGGAGCAATGGTTCTCAACATTTTTTGTGTCATACATAGACTCTAAAACACTCACACCATGATGGATCATGGACTCTTGTAGAGTTCTGCATGCCACTGATTGAGAAATGTGGTCCTAAAGCTTACAGACTTAGTATTCCACCAATCACTTTCCTCCTCCAACAGAAAGATCTACAAGCAGAACAAAGTTCCCATCTGTGTTCTGCTTGTAGATCTTTCTGTTGAAGAAGAAAAGCATACTGTGAGGCTAACTTTGACCTATTGTTAAAGGTGCATTGATTGATTCAGTGGAGTAAGCACAGCAGTTAGTTCAACCTTATATTAAATCTTGATTATATCTTAAATATACTTAATATAATTTTTCCTTATAGTACACAAATATAAAGTTGAAGAATTTTTGAAACACTAAACAAAAAATTAGAATCAGAACTATTGAGATAAAATTAGAACAAATATAATAACACTCAAATTACTGTCTAAAGTATTTTAGTATAAACACATTTTTATATTTTATATCTTTTAAAGACAATTAAATTTGAAATGAAATAATAATTAAATACATATTTTAAATATTGTTTAGTATGTATAATTTTATTTTGTTATATCTTAAAAATAAATTTAATATATCAAAAATATATCTTAATATATTTAAAAACTATTTATGGTATTAAAGAATCTAACTTTTTTAGTAAAATGTATATAATAAATGATTTGTAGGTAATAAAAAAATGGCACTCAGATAAATATAACTGATTATAAATTTATCTGAATTTTGCATTTAAATAAATAAATAAAAATATCAGTTTAACAAAGATAACAATGGGGGAAATAATAATACAGAGTAATCAGAACAACCTTAGTGCCTATTTCAAGTTTCTTGATGATCCAACTTTTGATTGCGATAACGGATAAAACTAGGACCTCTGCAAAGAATTTTGGTGCCTGAGAATATAACCTGTTTCTACTGTATATGAAAATAAATAGCGACTTAATGTTGGTGTTTCAAAGATTCTTTAATGCTTTAGTTAATGCCTAACAATAACAATTCAAATTTGTTTACATTTGAAAACTAAAATTATCACATCTGTTGATGCTTCCCTTTAAATTCGGCGTCTAGTGATAATTACCAGGGCCTTATTTAGATATTTATCATTGGGTGTAGCAGCTGATTGTGCTGATTGATATCTATAGCTGATACCGATACTTCTTACAAAATATCAGTTAAATAGGCTAAGCACATATTCTGCTAGATTTCGTAATAATTTATTACAAATTTAACCATTTTGTAATTAAAATATATTATTAAAGTTTTTTGGTGACCGACTACTCATCCGAATTTGTTTATATTGGGGTAGGGAGACGACCTCTAAACACTACAGTAGCTTCTCCTGATAGTTAATTATCTGCATAATTATACACACTTTGTATTTATTTTGTTTTACCTGTCTGCGATGTCAAAAAATCACTGAACTGGAGAAATTTTCACGAAACAAGTGATAGGACGTCAATCCAATCTATCATTGTCGTTTAACATCATATCTTTTGGTTTTTGAATCAAATTTTAAGTAAGCAAAATACGAAAAACATCACTTTTTGTTATAGAATTAATTTGTAAATTGTGGATAAAGATAATTTCGAACACCTCAATGTAGAACATTGCATTGGAATAAAACAAGAATAGAAATTCATGGCTTAAATCGCATAGGATATCATTAAATCAGAGAAACGAATGAAAGGTAAGAAATAAAAGCCATATTATTGTAAGATACCAATTATTTATTTGCAACTTACCATAAATTTATTATTATATACATATACAGGGCGCCTCAAAAGTTAACACTGATATGAAAGCAACTTTTATGCCAGATTTTTTAAAAATCCGTCATAAAGAAGGTCTTTTTAGTAAACCCGATTTGAGTTCGGCCAAGTCCATACTAAGACGGCCAGGTAGTGAGGGACGTGACCCGACATATCCGGAGGAACCACCACTGACAAAATTCCTTGGGTTTTTTTAACTCGTCTGGATCTAATCCGGATCGTCCAGAGCGGTAAGCTGCACCATAGTCCGGGCGTCAAACGATCTTGTCATGAGTGGGATTCGTGGCCCACTGTCGTGGCCACGAATATATAGAAATATGAATTCTGGCCCACTGTCGTGAACCAGAATTCATATTTCTATTGTAATTGCAGGAATATGAGTCTGGATCCTTAGACCGCTCGTCCAGCATGACGTTTTTATGCTGGATGTGTATGTAGAGTGGCAAGTTGTTCTCTACATAAGTCGTGTGCAAGAAATCACGACCCGATTGTGGAGTTCTTAGAAAAGTATTTCCCTCAGTGACTGCATCTTCTCCATATAAGTGTTAACACTTTTTAAGTACCTTATATATATATATATATATTTTTTTTTTTTAAATAAAAATTATTAGAGATTTTAATTATTTGTTTTGTAATTAATATAATGTATAAAAGTAAAATAGTTATTAATGAGATAATTATAAAATGAATTATGTAAACCTACTTCACAGTCTACGTTATCCATTATCTCTTTCCTCACTTTATCTTGAATATTTTGATTATTAACAAGAAAATGAGTTGTAAAAGCCAACAAACTACTTGTAGTATCATAACTATAATAAATGTTCGGTAAAATTCATTTAAAAATTAATTTATCTGATTTTTAATGAAATTAAGCTCTTACTTTAGAAATAAATATATATTTTAAAATAATTATCGCATTTAAATATTATTAAATTTAAGAATTCTAAGAGAATATTGAATATTTATCAAAATTTGAATTGGTCTCACCCTGCTATTATAAATACCATTGCATTAGCTGTAATTTCTTCTTTTGTCAAAAATTGAAGATTTTTACTCGACTTGTTTTTATCTAACGTTTAAGATGATAAAGGCGTGTTAAAAATTGATTTCACAGAATATAGGCTTAATATATAGATAAATAAATGAAGTATTAACCTGTTGTAGAGTGTTTCTCCTTAGAATCATCACTCGCTTCTAATTCTTCTATTTTGGTATTTGACAATTCTTCTTTAGAAATAGAAGAATCGATTAAACTTTGAAGTAAATCGGGACGTCGAGACTGAAATTTGAAAAGTTCAATTAAAATGTATAATTAATTAAAGATAGAGGAATATATTTTAAATGAAGAACCTGAGGATCCGATTTTCTCTTCTTGATCACTGTTTCGCAAATATTAACCAACATAGTTACAGACGGTAAACCTAACTTTGAACGAAATTTGTCTATGGTTATTTTTAAAAATGATGGTATCGGTTCCGTTTCTGGAAAGCATACTGTAGAAAAATACTCTGTTTATGTATACAATGCTTTAATAACTTACGAAGGACAATAATAAGTAATAACTTACAGGATACGAAATTTAGAATGTCAGCAGCTCCATTATTGAGGACTCTCAAAACACATTTCAAGTAAATATTATCATCATTAAGTTGAACGTTTGTCGATATTCCAAAAGCATTTTTGGTAATTATATCCAAAACCATCTTTTTGTACATAGGATATACATCGAAAGATGACTTTTTGCTTTCTTCTTGTGAAATCTTGTCTAAGAATACTTCAATGGACTCATTAAATATAGGCATCATCTATAAAATTGATATCTTATAAAAAAATTCTCAGATATTTTTAATAATTTTTTAAAATTAGATAACTACACTTTTTAATTTTACGCTACTAAATGAAGGTGTAATAACGCTACGAATGAATTTCCATTGTTTATCCTTTTGCAATCCAATGGCATATTTCATTTTTTCCGTAGAAACACCCGCATAAGGCACGAAAACCTTAATTATATTGTAAAAAAAGTATACAGTGAATTATTGAAAAGGATGTTGGGACATAAAATAATTACAAAACTTACATCTTTATTCATAAAATTAGTAAAGTCTTTAACCAAAACAATCTTTAACAATTCTGGGTCAGCAATTAGTAAAATTGGTCTAGTTCCAAAGAAGTAACTAAGAAAAATAGAAACTGATTTAGGCTTTTTTATAAATGATAAAGGAATGTTTTATTTTATGCGTAATTAATTGATGCTTAGAATAAATAATGATTCTAAGCATCTCTCGATCAATTTTTAATATAGTAAAAAAGGAGGACCAAAGAACTGGTCGCGTGAAGTTCTCCGAATTTTATTCACGTGTATAACACCTAAATAGGAACCAGTTTCTCATAGAAAAGCCTTTCGGAGACATCCTCTCTTGGCAGATCGCCCATGACCATACAACAATAAAATAATACAGTACTTAAATATTAAATAATTAAAATTTTCACCATTTATTTACTTAGTCAAAATTAATTTACTGGAATTTCTATCGTAAATTTAATTTATTTATTAAAATTCTCATACCCAACTATTTTTCCATATTTTTCAATCCATTCGCTTTCGCAATTGATGCCCTATAAAATGAATTTAAGAAAAAAGTCAACAATCTGTGGAATATTAAGAGGAAAGAAACAAAAAGTTTTATTACCTTCTCAATTATCTCCTTTAAATTACCTGTCCAAAAACTTGGTTTAGGACCAGGTATTCCAAGTTTAGTAAATAAAGACAGTTTATTAATTCTCCATCTAAACATTTTAAATTTTTTCAAATAAATCCACATTTTAATAATAAACGTAAATAATGCTTCATATTACTTACCTATACCATAGAAAGATAGTTATAACCAGGAGAAAAAAGGAAACTGTTATAGAGAAAGGGTCCATGCTTATGTTTATTTTGATGCAATTTTAGTTGATTTATATTTTGAAAAAGTGTTTAGTCATTGATAAACCTTGATAAACAATAATAATTATCATCAAAATCTGATAAAGACGAACACATTTGTGGTAAATATAAATTTAGTAATTGATTACAGTTTCCCAAAATGTGAACAACCCGAAATAACGTATTTGTTTGTTATTTAAATAAATAACATCATCACTTAATTTAGCATGTTCGATGTTCACATTTGTTTATAGATAAAATATATATAATTTCATTATGATTTAAATTTAAATGGAAATAATTTCATATACAGTCCTAAATCTGTATTTTTAAAAAACTCTCATTCAGATATTTGGTTATAGTTTGTAATATTATAATTTCTACACTCTTAAAATAACAAAGGTGCTTATTTCTGATGTACAGTACAGTACAGTACACTTACAGCATGCTGCAGAATTAAAGAAATATAAAAACTGATATGGAGTCAGGCCATATAAGGAAATTTTTTATAAAAAGAATTCTATGACACAACTGAAAGATTAAATCTGAAAATATTATACCTGTTTTACTTTCCCAGCTGTTATAACAAGGGGAAGTATTGTAATCGTGTCAGATTTGACCCTCCGGGTGTTTCGCAACTCTCGACATTTTGAGACCGCCTGATTCAAAAAAAGTGAAAAATATGGGGTAAATGTAAACTTGTATATAAAGGATGTCGATTCTATTAAATTTTGGAGTACAGAACTTAACTTACTTTCATCATTAGAAGATGCAATTCATTAAGGTTTTCATTAATATGCAAGTGCAGGTATGTTAAATTTTTAAATTAATAGTGAGGGAGGCTCGTCACTCGCCAACTGGCGGCCCTCCAATGTGGGCTTGGCCGAATCCACGATAGATATGATTTTAACGCACTTTTAGTGCCCACAGCGTAAAACGAGAAATAAATAAATAAACAATATCATCACTGAAAACGAAATTTATCCAAGATGTAGAGATATTACCGCTTTGTAATAATGTACAGTAGAACCTCGATTATCCGGATTTTTGATTATCCGGATTGTTCAAAATAAACAAAAATTTTACGAATTTGCTGATTTGCACTTGGCGAATTACGACACTGTTTATGTACGCGATGGAATACATAACTTTTTTTGTTTCAACAACGTCTCACCCGGCACAGTGATCGTAAACTCTTAAATATATTTTGCGTCGTAATAAAAATATAACTTGACATACGTATTTATAAATAATTTATTTTCAAATTACATCATTTCTATGACCAAGGGCGGCGTAAGACATGGACGACGTGGGCCACCGCCTATGCCTCGCGGTCCGAAGGGCCTCGCGTTTCGAAGGTTTATGCATTACTTAAAAGCCGCAAACGCGACGAAAAAATATTACTCGTCATAAAACGATAAATAGTTTGTCAAATTTTTATTCATAAAAATGCAGTTTCAACTGCTTTTTATTTTATAAAATCCGTCTTCTTGCGCCACCAGAGGGCCTTTTAAACAATAAGTAGTCTGTTAGCGTTGGTCAGTAGTAGTCGAAATTCTATACGAACGTTTGTTTCTTGAAAATTTGATCACGATTTAAATACAGTATTTACTTTTAATATTATCGATATGTCATCGAAAAGAAAACGTGTTGTATTATCATTAAAAGACAAATTAAAGTATTTGTTTCGATTATCCGAATTTTTCATTATCAGGACAACCTTTATCCCCAATTAGTCCGGATAATCGAGGTTCTACTGTAATTGTAATAAGAGAAGGATTACAAGTACTTTTATACATTTTTTTCATATGAAATATTTCAAAATTTTAATTGTTTTTAGCCTTTTTACTCCTTACATACAATTCTAATAAAAAATGAGCTTTGATTTTTGCTTATGACTGATTTAATTCTCTTCGTAATGGTTATTTTTAGTGTGTACTGTTTTGAAAACTTCAATGAGATAAAAGCGATAGATTAAGTTTAAATTAGAATTATTATTGTTTGGTTTGCTTTCACGGCTATTGTCATGTAATCTGGACCTGTCTACAACTAAAATTGTAATTGGTGTTCGGCATGATCTTAAGCGTTCAACTAACACGTAGAGAAGAAATTATTTTTATATTAAAGCCAAAAAATTGCCGGATTATATCGAATTATATTAATACTGCTATTACTAATTAAATGCTATGCCATCATAGGTAATCGGGTATGGTTATATCCAAATTAATAAGTTCTGAAAGCAGGAATTGGACGAATATCCGGGTAATGTGGCTGGCACGGTAAGCTGGGAGTTGCGGGTTCGAGTTCCGTTTTTTGGCCGTTCAGTTTCTTTCTAAATTAATTTTTAAAATGTTAGTTTAATAATAATGATTAAATTTAGCAAGAGAAAGTGCCTAATGCCTGCCTGTATTGCCAAATTAATAATAGTAATATGTAGTCCGATATAATCCGGTATTCGTTCGGCTTTAATATATACACCTAACTATCGGCTTTTAGATGTTTATATTACTGTATTTTTATAAATATTATTTACAAGAAATTAATGGTATCAATATTCCAATCATTATTTACTGACTCATTAACCAAGCTGTATCTCATGATATAGTCTTTCCAGAATAAGAATAGAGCCGATGTTAATTAGTATGCATAACATATATATATATTAAAAAATTACAAGATATGACCGAACTGTTATATTTTATTTAAAATTAATTCGAAGAAAAATTTTATATAAAAATTAGAAATAATAAAGTTTACGTAATATTTAAAATTTTCAAAAAGAAAAAATTATGTTAGATTCCGATGTTTATGCTTGTTTATTAAAAGTTGCCATAGCAACCGGCTCGTTCAATTTCAAAATGGAATCCGTCTGACTGACTACAAAAATGAATATAAATTACATTTATACGAAGAAACGAAGGCAATTCGGACGACCTTGTAACTTTACCGATCACGGTCCAGACATTCTGGTCGATATTGTACCGGATATTTCACTCCGGGATAATTTTGTCCACGTGTCTAGAATTAATAGAGAAGTCCAATGCTCGACCGTCGTAGCCTGTAATCAGGTATTAAAGATTATATTTGTATTATAAATAACAAATATATTTTATACATTTATTATGATTGAAATTAAATCGATATTTTAAAAATATATCTTCATTTTGAAAAAAAATCTTCTTTTATATTTAACAATATTTGTGTATTTAAAACAGGTTAACACTGAACATTATGGAACAGAAAATAGAGGCATGAACCACGAAGAAGGTGGATGGCCGAAAGACGTCGATCCGACAGATGAGAAACAAGTGACGAGATTTCGAAAGAAAGTTGAAAAAGATGAACATTTTCAAAATGTCGTTTTGAATCTTGCGGGAGTAAGTAGATCGATAAATATATATTTAAATATATTTTTCAATTACAGTAACTTTATGATTCAAAATAAATTCATGGCCAAGCGGTTCCTTTCCCTAAACACTGGGAGTTCGGTCGATGGAGTTTTCTGGGTTTTCTCCACGTCTGTAATGACTGAATAGGGGCCAGTTAAATTTTAAAAAGATCCCCCTGAAGGCATCTCTTCCTAGACAGGTCGTCCAAGTTTGCGTTGTCATAACTTAACAGACAAAATTAATTCGGTCTAACATTGAAATAAATTCAAAAATTTTCTTTGTGATTAGATTTAAATGTTTGGGTTGCTGCCGATTGTTTTTTTTTTTTTTTTTTTACAGTAAATTACTAAAGACAAATAAGACGAATGTCTAGGGTCCGTAATTTGGAGGGGCTCGGCTTTTTAAAAGTTGAATGACTATAATTATGCATTTTTCGTTACACAAGATAATTTTTTATTATACAATTATTATTATTGTATTATTATTTTTATTTTATATTATTAATAAAATTTTAAGTGGCATTATTTAAGATTTCTTTAGAAGCGACTTATTTAAATGGGGCTCCAATTTAAATTTTGTCTAGGGTCTGGTACAAGCTTCATCTGGTACTGCTAAAGATCAATAAAAATTTTAATAGTTCGAACGTTTAGTATCTCTGAGATAGGTCTAAAAATTTTTATATGCATTTTAGTTATTTTAGCATGTTTTCGCAACGAAATTAGACTACTGCTACAAAAATATTGAAAAATTGTCACCAAAGACAATAGTCTATCAAAACCAAGAGTTTTCGATCGGTACAAGATGTTCGAGGGAGGCAGAGAATGCGTCGAAGACGAACTATTCACTTCAACCGATAAACATTACGTCGCTCGAGTCAGAGATTTGGTGTTCAATGATCATCGTTTAACAATTAGGAACATTATTAAACATTTTCCGGTATCATTTGGATCTTGTCAAGCAATTTTAAAGGAAAATTTGGTCTTGAATCGTTTCTTTTTGGGACGAAAACATTGAATTTTTTTCCAAAAAAGCAACAACGTGTTCGAGTGGTCGAGGAAATGATTTCTCGAGGCGAATCGTTCTTAAAACGCATCATTACTAATGATAAAACATGGATCTACCATGTTTTATCATTCGTAATATACACAATATTCATGTTATTCGTGAATTTTTGGACAAATTTCGACAAATTCCGTATTTACTCAATATGCCACCGTGTGACTTTTTCCTGTTTCATCCACTAAAATTTTCGCTTTGTGGTCACCGTTTTGAGTCAATTGATGCCATTAAACAAAATTCGCTGCGAATCCTAAAGAAATTTCACGAAAACGAATTTAAATCATGTTTCGGTGATTGGAAAAGACGTTGGCATAAGTGCATCGCAGTGGGAGCGGTTTACTGTGAAGGGGAAGAAATAAATTTTGAAGATTTTGATGAACAAATTAAAATCACGCGTTTTATTGAACCATTTCCGATACTTTTTGATTTCAGAGGTATTCAATATTTAATAAACCATATTACCAACTCACATTGTCAGTTTTCCTTTACCAACTCACATTGTCAGTCCAAGTAGATGTCAAGGCAATGTATATGTTTTTCTCATTTAAAGATTACATATATATTAAATTTTATTTAAAAATATTAAAACGACATTTCGTCTCGAGATAAATTTTCCTTGTATTATAACAAGTTTAACTTGAAACGCGACTTGTTTAATTTTTTAAACCATATACTATACATATTTTCTTTTACATTTACCATTTATGTTTTTCTTAGACATTGACTAACAAGTTTTATCATATTTTAGTATTTTTATGTTAACCTGGTTTTTTACTATGATTCTGGTGTGTATTAGACAGCAGAAAGCACTCACAACGTCTATTATTAGCAAATTTCATTAAAATTCTTTTATTTTAGCAATTGGAACATTGCGTGAAACAAAATAATGCTATCAATATTTATGAAGAATATTTTGTCAGCGATGAGGAGGAAGAACAAGATATAATAAATGATGAAACAAGAGTTGTCAATGTAATCAGGTTAGTTAAATAACCAATAAAGATATACGATTATACTGATAATTTTGAAACTTAATACTGTGATGCATTAAATTTAGATGTTTTGATGATAATTTAAATGTTAAAATATGAACTATATCTGAAAAATAACGTTAATATAAACTTTATTCTGAACAGATAATTTATATTAAGACAAAGAAAGATTAGACTAGCAAAAAAAGCTTATAACCAAACTAACAAAAAATTTTATAATGTGAATTAAATTTGACCATATCTAAAATACGAGGTATAATTAAATAATGAAATGAAATTTCAACAACAGTATTTACTATTTACTATTGCGTTTTTTCTTATAAATCTGACAATATAAATTTTCTGTTACTATCGTCCTATTTAAAAATAATAAAATTATTTCTAATTGTAGAAGAATGTTTAAATGCAATTTACATTTTGTGACTTTTTATATGCCTTTTCACATTACTCAAGTTTAATATTGACGTATTGGGGCGCTTTGTAACGTTCGTCGGTGATGGTAACTTTTTGGACGAACTTGTTAACAGTGAACTTTAATGTTTTGGATATGAATTGTATAATTTCTTATGTTTATTTTATTTCCGTTTTATCAATATTTTGATTTTTATTTGCTAATACGTGTGTTATTACTAATTGGAGGCATTGAATACAGCTACGGTGTCTCGTACCCCTCTTCCTTTCCTTCCTTCGAAGTCATCCCCATATCTTGGCTGGTAAACGTCAAAGATGAACCAGTTTTTAAATTTTAACGGCTGGAATCTTTTTTCCCTTTATTGGATTTGTCTACTGCCATGATCGTTCACAGAGGGGGTAAACGGGACACTTACCCTCTCCTGAGAGCGAGTAAAAATTTCCATAAACTCCTTAGTCTCTTCAAACAGAGCCTCTAGTCAGCTAGTAGTGTGGCGGAGTTTTGTTAAGAATATTATTATTATTATTATATTTTTATTTTGTCATTCATTAAATATGTTAAAATAGTTTAACTAATTTTAACTTATACAAAATTGTACGTAGATAATAAGAAATATCAAATGGAGGTACAAAAACTTAGTGTTTCTTTTGTATCTCCTTTTGTAAAGGCGGAAGTCACATCAAATAATGTTGATTTGATTTTAATATTGACGTAATGATTATTTATAGAGATAATACTACTCCTTCACGGTATGTTACATGTATATCTTGGTCCCCTGAAGAAGAAAATAAATTAGTTACTACTCTTTCCACCTTAAAATTTGAGGAATCATCAAAGCTTCCTAAAGAATCATATATTTGGGACATTAGTATGCCTATTTTATAATATAATCGAAATATTTTAGCTTGAAACATTCAATGAAATATTTAAATTATTTACTTTTTCAGATAATTTAACTCAACCAGTTACAAATTTATGCTTTTCTTCATCATTGATGTGTGCAGAATTTAATCCTAAAGATTTTAGTTATTTATTAGCTGGAGCATTTAATGGTCAGATAGGTAAGTAAAGATATTTTATCTACAATATCTTATATATGTAAATTATAGTTATAAATTAATAACTAAATACGTATAAATTTATATAAACTTTTAATACATGTTACATAAATAAATTTACTTAAATTTTTTCATTTGTTTTTTCTTATATTTATCTAATAGTGCGTAACTACAATTTTGAGGAACATGCAAAATCTTTTTAGAGCTCTTATTAATTTATGGAATGAAAATGTCATTTTATTTACAGTCTGTTTTTTTTATATTGCAGGAAAACAATATAGAATACCGAATAAAATAAGAAATTTTTAAGTATTTAAATTTTGATTACTGTCGAAGCTCTACCTTATCAATCTTATCCTTTTTGAAATCACTTGGGTTTGACTTTATAATGGTGCTTTATATCAGTTAGACTATTAAAAATAAATCGCATGATGTTTTTAAAGAAATTAATTAAGAAAAATAATAGAATATCAACAAGCAACTAAATTAATAACAAATTTTTATAATAGCAACAATTAGAGAATATATTTCATTTTATTTTCAAACTTTACTACAATATATTAAATTTAAAAAAAATAACAAAAATATATATTAAAAAAGTCTAAAAATGAGCAGAATCGTGTGTTATTTTACTTATATCTAATTTTTGAACTATTGTAATTTCAAATGCTAGCGTAGAAAAGCATGTGGAGTCCAGTAATTCACTCTTTAATATTTTAATATACGAGTCATATAATTATTTAATTCCATCACTGCAAAACATAATTTATTTATTCTTTCTTTTTAAAAAGATTTTTTTATTTTGTTTCATTTATTTATTTTTTCTAAAAAACAAAATTTATTAATTTTATCTGTATTAATAATTTAAAAAACAGTCATCTATATGTATATATTACAATATGTACAGTATATATACAGTACATATATAGTTTACGTATTATAGTCTATATATACAGTATATGTATAAATCGTTTTTATATACTATTATATTTCTAATAATTTTATGTATTTCAATATGTTCTATGAAAATAGATGCCATGATAAACATACTTAAATCATGATATAAAATAAAATATCTTTCTACTAAGACTAGTTGCATCTCTAGAAAAACAGAATAATAAAATTACAGGTAATTTGTAATTATTTGTGATGCAGTCTATAACTTTTAAGACTGTAATCATGACTTAAACAGAATAAGAATAAGCCTCAGTATTTACATTTTACTTTGGAAAGTAAAGGTTTATTAATTCTGAAAATGATTATCGTTAAAATATGTTTAATTTTTTAAAGGTTTTTGGGATTTAAGAAAGAATGATTCTGAACCTTTTCAAGTAACTCCATCTGAATATAGCCATCATGATCCCGTTTACAAAGCGTTATGGTTGCATTCGAGATCAGGAAAAGAATGTTTTTCTGCATCCACAGATGGGCAAGTAAGTTAGTTGTATTCTGAGAATAATAGGCAAACTGCATACATTAAATAAATTATTATTCACTTTAGATATAGACAATTCAATGTATGAATAAAATAAATTTGAATAGAGTTATGAACTTATTCTAATTCATTATAAAACTTTTGAAGCAATTTTATTACTGCATACGTGTAGACATATTGAATAGGCTTATTAAATAAATAAATTTGAAAGTTGATACATCACCTCCAATTTTTAACTCAAATATTTATTAGGTATTGAATCACCAGTACTATTTCATTCTTGGTGATTCAAAAATCTAAACATATTTTTTATTATATAAAAATTTCATTTACATCATAGTTCATAGATAGACAGGTGTTGTTCAAGCTAACTGTCGTTTCAACTTATAGAGAGATTTTTTAAATAAATATTACAATAAATATCATAAAATTATGACAAGTTTTATTACAAACCATTTCAATTAGTTTAAATTATAATCCTGGAAAGGCAAGATAATATTTGCCCCGTGTATACAGTACAGAAATTTTATTTGGACCACCATTTCGAAAAAGGTTGCCCATCTCTGGTTTAATACGTTACATTATTTTTATTTTCCTTTTCGACAAACTGAAAAAAATATTTTGAATTTAAATTAACAAGCTTCTTTTAATATTATTGTTTCTTTATGAGTATGTCTATTATATATTAATTATTTTATTTTATTTTTTGTGTTTGGCTGGCTAAATTTTCTTTATGGGCAATATATTTTTTTTAAATTAATATGTTCTAAACTATGGATTAAATTTGAAATAATTTAATAGAAAAAAAATGCATTTGTAAAACGCATTGAAATTTTATAATTAATATGATTGATTATATTAATATTTGTAATTTTATTATTCATAAATGACTGCTAATACTCTTCGGACGTGCTCAGCAGAGAATAAATTACAAATCTACGACCACATGTATGCATTAACTGAGAGAAAATTTTTAATTACAAACGTTTTCAGCCTACTCCTATGAGCCATCATCAGGTTTTTTAAAACTGTTTTTTTAGAAACAGTTCTAAAAATGGAACATTCTATTTAAATTTTAACTTTTGAAGAATTCTAAATACAAATTAAAATTGAAACGAGTTAAATAAATAACTTATGAAAAATATGAGGTTAACAATAAATAAAAATAAACATAAAAAATATACAAGATTAACAAAATACAAATAAATATGCGAATAGAAAAATATGTAGGGAAAAAAGTTCAGGCACTGCCCTTTGATCTTACTCTTGTAAATCTCTATTTTTTCCGTATCCATAGCGATGGTTGGAGAATGTACCTTTTTAATGATTTTCGCTTCATCCCACTTTATAACAGAGCCTTCCAACTGTGACATTGCCGCTAAAACTGTATTATTGTGGCTTTTTTCTATATTGTACTTGTGTTCCTTGAGTCGCACCATGAGGTTTCTTATTGTGACTCCAACGTAATCTTTTTCGACCCGTAGCTATTGATTTTCATAAGGTATTTTGTATTTTCTAGTCTGTTCTTCTTTCTTTAGTTTGTCTTTATTATTTCTCAGTAAGTTGTAAACTCAACGGAAGTCGTATAAACAAAAGAAGGGATCCCAATGAGAAGTCCCATTTCAGGACTTATATGCGCGAATTTGTACTTCGTAAGCTCGAAAAAGATATCCTCAGATTTTTCACAGAAGACATCTTACTAATGATGCAACGAATAGTATATTCGACTAGGAGCGTGGCCGAATATTCGGCTATTCGGCCAAACTATTCGGTTTGATTAACGCACGTACGAAAATTGGCACGCAAATCGCATTATGGCAAGGATCGCGCACCCTGATCTGTATTGGCCCGCTGTTACTACGCTTTGTCAATCGCGTTAATTCTTGACAGTTGTAGCGGACAGACATGAGCGTCATGGCAGTATGTGATAATTGATGATATCAAATGTGGATAACAATAACATATGATAGCTCAAGCTTCTCGCTCAGGCTAACTATATCGAGAAACATCGTTTCCAGTTCTTGATGTAACTTACTTTTCTAGTAAGAGTAATTTTAGGAGCCCTTTATTAATTGCATATACAGTTTAGGGGGGAGAGGTATAGTGAAAATTACGTCATTGTAAACGACGGAGAGGGAAGCCATCGAGGCATTGTCTACATAGACATTTTTAATGGTATTAGGGGGATACGAATTTGCTCTTATACGGTATAGTGAAAAATATATATATTTATTTTTAAATGCTTTTAGTCATTTCACTGTCAGGGCTCCAGTGCTATCGTACACGTAAACCGTAATTAAACAGGAGGGATTTGCTAAAAGTACATTATTATACACAATAGCAAAGTACGGGTCAAAAGTGGATCAAAACTGCACACGTAATTAACGAATGGCTCCTTATTAGCATTAAAAATTTCTCATAATATAGCCGTTTAAAATCTCATTTTAGGCTGATAAATTTACAATTAAATGGAAAAATAAACAGTCTGAAAAGTCTTACGAAGTATTTGTTTGTTTTGTTAAGATATGGCAACGGGCAACGCAACACTTGGACGATACCTCCTGGGAAATCTTTTTAAGGGTATCTGGCCGTTATTCAGGGGAGGTTTGTGTATTAGGGACATTGATGCTATTAAATTTTGTTGGTTAAAGGTCGAGGGTGCAGAGATAGAGTGGGTCGTATGTCATTCGTGATTTGACTAGCTAGAAACTTAATGAAGATTTTACTCGTTATTAGCATTTACAAATCCATCTTTACACTCAAAATTAAGCACTTATAATAAGCGCTTTATAATAATTAATAATATAACAAAGTTTTAAATAAAATATCATATCAGATGGGACTACCACAATTTTTAATATTTTGCCGCAATGAATTGGTGAAATTTATGCTATGCATTTTTTAAAATTACATTTGACTTCATACTAATAAAAGAATACAATATAGTTTGAATGTAAAGTCCATTATTAATTTTTATTAATCGAAAGTAGCACTAAAATTAATTAATATTTTTAGAAAATATTTGAATGTAAATTAAATTTTAAAAAATTTATTAAATTAGGTTTTATGGTGGGATATAAGAAAGTTAAATGAACCTACTGAAGTTTTAATTTTGGATCCCAGAAAAGGAATTAAGCCATCTCGTAAAAATGCTTATCGAGCTAGATGTTTAGAATATGATCCAACAATTGTAAGTTACAATTTTTTCATTATTAATCCTTAAAATTATAAAAAATAATTTAGCTTTACATTTAAAATATTGTTATTTTATCTGATATACACCTATAGTTTTCTTTCTCCCAAGGAAAGATATGGAAATGGGTGGTAAATCGCTAAAAACACGTAGAAAAATAAATAATTTATCAACACGTCTTTTACGTAATGCATTGTCAGCATGTTTCGCTTGGGATTATTATTATTCTGCAGATCTTTCTGTTGACCAATTGGCGGATTACTTTCAGGATATCCTGCAGATTTTCATTAATAAATACTTTCCTATAATAACACTAAATAAGAAAACCAAGATAAAGAGAAAGGTATTTTTGGCAAAAATTATTTCAAATGATACAAAAAAGCTAATTAGCCAGAAGAAGAGGTTGTTTAAACAATTAAAAGAGTGTTGTATTTTAGGAGATCGACGTAGTAAAATATTAATGGATTTGAGAGGGTTATCCAAGGATATTAGATATAAAATTAGACAAGAAGAGAAAGATTACTACGACAGACAATTTTCTAATATACGTTCTTCTAAAGAATTTTGGCAAAAGATTAAAGGTCTACCTATCGAAGCAGTTAAAACACAGGATAACGCACAAATTAATCAATTAAAATATAATGGTAAATTTTTTCAAAATGAAGAAAAAATAAGTAATATATTTGCTGAACATTATAGACAGATGGGAGGATTTGTGACATCAACGTTAAAAAATAATTTTTTCTCATATTCCTCTTCACGCTGTATACTCGACTCTTTTGTTTTGGAAGAGACTTCTCCTAAAGAGATTTTTGATTATATTATGAGTGTAAAAGCAAACACTCCGGATATTGATAAGCTAAATATGTTTATTTTAAGACAAATAGCAGATATAATTGCTTTACCATTATCTTATTTAATTAATAAATCCTTTAAGTATGGGAGATTTCCGGAGAAGCTTAAACACAATCTCGTAATCCCAATATTTAAAGATAAAGGATCTAAACAGAACTTGGAGAGCTATCGTCCAATTACTATTATTCAGAGTATAACTAAAATAATTGAAAAGGTTTTCTATAGTAGATTTTTTGAATTCATCAATAAAAATAAAATTATATGTAAAAATCAGTATGGTTTTAAAAGAGAGGCCTCAACAATTGATGCTTTGACTCATCTTAAACAATATATTAGCACCAGTCTCGATAATGCAAATATTGTAATGGCGGTGTTTATCGATCTGACCAAGGCCTTTGATAGTGTTGATATTAAGATATTAAAACAAAAATTGTTTAAAGTTGGATTGAGAGGTGTGCCATTGGAATGGCTAATATCCTATTTATCAAATCGTACGTACTATGTTAAGGTAAAAAATTCAATATCAAAACCATTTCGAGTTAACAAAGGTGTACCACAAGGATCCGTTTTGGGCCCTTTACTTTTTAATATTTATATAAATGATATTGTAGAGACTATTCCTGAGAATAATATTATATTGTATGCAGATGATATTGTTATAACATATGCAGATTGGAATCTTCATTTGGTTGAAAATAATATAAACTCTTTGTTATCTAAATTAAGTAAGTACATGGAAAATAATAACTTAAGAGTAAATGAAAATAAAACAAATTATATTTGTTTATCAAATAAAAACAAAAAAGTGAATTTAGAAGATATACAAGTAAGAATAAATAATGAACGTATTCAAAGAGTTAATACTGTAAAATATTTAGGAATCGAAATTGATGATAAGTTACGATGGAACAATCATATAAATAATTTAACACTGTCTTTATCTAGATATATTGGAATACTGAAAAGAATAATGAGTTTTTTAAATTGTGAGACTGTTTTGCGCTTGTATCACGCTTGCATGGAACCTAAACTTCGATATGGTATTTCTGTATGGGGTACAGCTTCTTCTTTTGTATTGAATAGATTGCAAGTTATACAAAATAACTTTATAAGAGCATTATATAAGTTGCCTTATGATTCCTCTGTCACTTCTTTTTATAACCAGATCAAAATTGATAAAATAAAAGCTTTATATAAAAAACAAGTTTTTTTGGAAGGTTTTAAACTAATAAAGGTGAGCAAGAAAAATTCTTATATAAGCGAAGAATTAAATAAATATTTTAGGTTTTCTAATTATAACTACCGTTGGAAAAACAATTTGATTTTACCAAAAGTCAAGCACAGTTTTGGAAGAGATGCACCATTTTATCAACTTATATATAATTGGAATGCCTTAAAAGAAGAATATAAAGATTTGTTTACTTACGGACAATTTAAACGGGCTGTAAAAATATTGAGATGTGATTAGTTGAGTGTTTTTTTTTTTTTTTTTTATGTATTTCTCTTCTCTGTTTTTTTAGTTGTTTTGTTGATTGTATACTTTGTAAATGTTTGTATCATTAGTTATTCTTTTGACCCTTGAAAAAGGCCAATGGACATAGGGTCGTATGATTAAATATTAAATATTAAATATTAGATAGAAGGAAAACCTTAAAAGAAGAATATAAAGATTTGTTTACTTACGGACAATTTAAACGGGCTGTAAAAATATTGAGATGTGATTAGTTGAGTGTATTTTTTTTTTTTTT
>NW_019385109.1:138984-154277 GCF_000671375.1 Centruroides sculpturatus | reverse complement strand
GATGACTGACACATCTGCCCCCGTGTCGACCAGGAAGCGTTTGGCCGTTGATTGGTCATATAGATATAAACGGTGTATTCCTAGTGCGCCGCCACCCGCACCGTCAAGTGACGGCCCTTCTAGTTTCCCTGTTGGAAACTGCAGGGTTTGGTGCATTTCAGTGCTTTTTCTTTGAATCGCTGGTGGTACCAGCATTGGCCTTCTTTCTGCGCCCCTTCGCGGCTCTTTGATCGTCTCCGGCGGTTCGTGGATCTTTCTCTAGCTTGGGATCTATCCCTACCTTCCAGTCGTTCCAGGCGGGAGGAGATATCTAAAAGTAACGTCTGTAGCGTTTGGTCTCCCTGAGAGACTGCTTGTACGGAAACGGGACTATCGGCTGCAGCTATTATACCATCCGCCATCTCTGCCAGTTTGTCGAGGCTGTCGTTCGAGATGGCCAGGATCTGCTGGACGTTAGATGGTAAACGTTGTAAGAACAGCGACTTTAGCAGGTCATCACCTATGTGCGCTGACGCCTTGCTACGCATTTCTAACAGCAGTCTGGATGGCTTCTTGTCCCCAAGCTGCATTCCCGAAATTAAGTCTTTAAGCCTTTGCGCCTCACTGTCGGCATATTGTCGGCACAGACGGGCTTTAAGAGCCTCGTACGGCTTGTCCACTGGGGGGTTTAGAATAATATCGGCTACGACTGCTAACTCCTCGGGCTGGAGTGCCGAAACCACATGATGGAATTTCGTTACTTCCATGGTGATTCCCGCTAGTGAGAATTGTGATTCCATTTGTTTGAACCAAATTTCTGGGTTCGCTCTCCAAAAGGGAGGTGGTTTAACAGAAACTTTGGCGATTGTCCCTGATTGCGAGGGTTCCATTTCTTCTTGGGGGTACCGCTCGAGAAAACCAAAAAAAAAGTTCGTACTTACAATTGCGAAAAGAAACTTTTGTTGCGACGATCCGTGTGCCTTTATGCTTCGAGCGTTAGGGTTAGCGAGACACGTGGTCGAATAATCCACAAAATCAAGTATTTTGCTGGATAAAATTGTATCCTCACTTTAAATCTGTCCCCTCGATGCTGTAGCTGTCCACTTCCGTACAATCCGTGTGCGATGTTCTTCGATGCTAGCGGATTGTAGCTGCTCGGTCCAAGCTCCTGAGATTTGCACGTGTTCGTCTTTTGTTCGGGTCACCAATGTCGGGATCACCAATGTCGGGTTGATCCCAACTTACCGATTAAAGTAAAAGGGCCTAAAAGTTTGACGATGGTGTTTGGAATGTCGAGCGTGATTCCACCGACTATCCAAACACCATTGTCAAACTTTTAGGCTTACGGGAAAGCGGCGCCGAACGTCACACGTACACGTTTACACGTTTAAAACGTGCGCCTCAACCTCTCTAATGTTGTTCTCTGTAATAGATAAGAGCTGAGCCATCCACCATTTACCTGTTTATTTGTATTATTGTCATTGAAAAAAGTTATTTTCTCGTTTATTATTTTTGCATTTAATATCTTATCTGTATCAACGAGGATGTTTGTTTGTTTGCTATTCATTTCTAAGCCGTTAGACCAATTACTCTGAAACTCGGATGTTACGTTAATATATATCAAACTCAGATAATATCGTACATTCCACCCCAAAATATTGATTGAATTTTATGTATCAATTAATTTCTTCCTACATCTGACTTGCTAGCTTTACGTGTAGCGCCATCTGTTGAAAACTAATTAAAAAAAAAAAAAATAAATAAATATAATTCATACAAAACAGGATATAATTTTTAAAAAAGTATTATATTCACTTGATTACTGCAATAATGATATAGCGCTTGTACTTATATTTATTTTTTAAATTATTTTCTCTACCAAGTATGATTATCAGAAAAACTCGGTTATACGAAATTCTCTTGTCCCGATTATTTCGGATAATTGACTATCTACAGAAATTTAAGCACCACTAAAAGCACAATAAACTTTCTTCAATGGAAAATGCTTATATCTATCATCTAATAATGTTTAAAACTTTATGAAAAACTTAATTTCTCAACATTTATTTACATGTTATTTTTAGATTTGGGCAGAAGAATGCAAAGACTCTCCTATTCTGACTTTTAAGTAGGTTGTAACGTTAAAATTTATATATTATTATAACGAAATAAATGCGATGTTGAATAAATTAAGTTGAACTTATTTGTATTAGGAATGATGAATATTCAATTAACGATGCTTGCTGGAATTCATTTTGCCCATCCGTTTTCTTCGCTGCGAAAGACAATGGAATAATTGAGACATGGAATATTTTAACAAGTCATTCAGAACCTTTTTCTAAAATAAAAGTAATATACTTTGACCACTAATATATTATTTTAATAATTATCTTAATGGTATATTTTTCTTAAAAGGTAACAGAAGAAGGATTACAGACATTACGTCTAAATGAAAAAAATAAATTGTTAGCAGCAGGTTCTAAGAAAGGAAAGATTGTCCTGATTGCATTGGCTGAAGATTTAAAAAAACCACATAAAACTGACAAGACTCTTCTATCAAATGTAAATAATGAAACGTTCATTAAGTTTCTTTGTTTGTCTTCAAATTTTGCAATTTAAATTTCTCCCAATTCTAATTTATATATCGTATTTTCCCGAAAATAAGATCTAATGCGTTTTTTGGAGCAAAAATTAATATGACCCGGTCTTATTTTTGGGAAAACACGGTAGAAGGCTGAAACTTTGAGGGTTTATCTCAGTCCTCTGACAATGCATTAATGATGTTTTACGGGGTGGTCCCACCCACACCAGCCCCTCGTCTCCTCCGAAACCCGATAACTAAATGTAAAATTTAATTGTGATGTATGTGTGTGTAAATGCATTGTAATGATGTATATGATTGGAGTGGGACCACCACAATTCAATAAAACATATTCAAACAATATCATTTTTCCATATTCAATAAAAGCGTTCTAATTTTTTAATATTTAAAAATATATTACATATTTTTTCTTCTGAATTTATTTTTTTAACGACAATTTATATTTAAAAGATGTTTGAAAGAGAATTATCTCATTGTAATTGATTGCATTAGTTATTTGAATGTCTATTAATTTTAATATAAATTATTAATGTTTTTTTGGTAATATTTTTGCAGCCCACGAAATTTATGATTGGTACCGAAGAAGGGATGATTTTCATAGGAAATAGAAAGGGTAAAAGTTTATCTGATAAAGTGGGAACTATGTATAAACAGGAATTTGGTTCTGTTCGAGCTCTCCAACGAAACTATTTTATTTCCAAAGTATTTCTTAGCGCACACAATCGAAGCGTAAAGGTATCGTCTATTTATAATTTATAATTATAAATAAGTAATTTCGATGGGATGTTTAATTAATACAATTAAATTATTTTAATACATTAATTATAACGTAATAATTTTTACACGATTTTTTAAAAAATAAATCTCTGGCATCCTTTCAAAACTATAGTTAAACATCGTGGCTTTTAACTAATAAAGAAATATTTTTGTTAAGGAGACTTTGTTTATTAATTTTCTAAAATCAGTTTTCTACATTTTTTATCTGTAGTGAAAAGCCAATTTGAAAATAAATGCGAGTTATACAATAATACAACTTACCTGTGTTTTAACTGGAAATTGTGAATGCATCCGACAGTTTTTCCTATGTCTAAATTTATGAAATTCATGAAAGCTGACTTTTTGGTAATCTCTTCTCTGTCCTCTTTTCTGTTTTTACAATAACTCTTACGGCCGTGTTTACAACTAAGGAGAAAGAATTAGAGTTTGAAGATAATCAATCATTATTGACTTTACTTTAATAGTGAACACATATTGAATAACTTCTAACTTTAACTCTTGATCCTTGTTTGTGAATATGGACATTGGAAAGCTATTTATCGATAGAAAATGACTGGAGATTTTATAATAGAGAGGTTGAGGCGCACGTTTTAAACGTGTAAACGTGTACGTGTGACGTTCGGCGCCGCTTTCTCGTAAGCCTAAAAGTTTGACGATGGTGTTTGGAATGTCGAGCGTGATTCCACCGACTATCCAAACACCATTGTCAAACTTTTAGGCTTACGGGAAAGCGGCGCCGAACGTCACACGTACACGTTTACACGTTTAAAACGTGCGCCTCAACCTCTCTAATGTTGTTCTCTGTAATAGATAAGAGCTGAGCCATCCACCATTTACCTGTTTATTTGTATTATTGTCATTGAAAAAAGTTATTTTCTCGTTTATTATTTTTGCATTTAATATCTTATCTGTATCAACGAGGATGTTTGTTTGTTTGTTTGTTTGCTATTCATTTCTAAGCCGTTAGACCAATTACTCTGAAACTCGGATGTTACGTTAATATATATCAAACTCAGATAATATCGTACATTCTCCCCCCCAAAATATTGATTGAATTTTATGTATCAATTAATTTCTTCCTACATCTGACTTGCTAGCTTTACGTGTAGCGCCATCTGTTGAAAACTAATTAAAAAAAAAAAAAATAAATAAATATAATTCATACAAAACAGGATATAATTTTTAAAAAAGTATTATATTCACTTGATTACTGCAATAATGATATAGCGCTTGTACTTATATTTATTTTTTAAATTATTTTCTCTACCAAGTATGATTATCAGAAAAACTCGGTTATACGAAATTCTCTTGTCCCGATTATTTCGGATAATTGACTATCTACAGAAATTTAAGCACCACTAAAAGCACAATAAACTTTCTTCAATGGAAAATGCTTATATCTATCATCTAATAATGTTTAAAACTTTATGAAAAACTTAATTTCTCAACATTTATTTACATGTTATTTTTAGATTTGGGCAGAAGAATGCAAAGACTCTCCTATTCTGACTTTTAAGTAGGTTGTAACGTTAAAATTTATATATTATTATAACGAAATAAATGCGATGTTGAATAAATTAAGTTGAACTTATTTGTATTAGGAATGATGAATATTCAATTAACGATGCTTGCTGGAATTCATTTTGCCCATCCGTTTTCTTCGCTGCGAAAGACAATGGAATAATTGAGACATGGAATATTTTAACAAGTCATTCAGAACCTTTTTCTAAAATAAAAGTAATATACTTTGACCACTAATATATTATTTTAATAATTATCTTAATGGTATATTTTTCTTAAAAGGTAACAGAAGAAGGATTACAGACATTACGTCTAAATGAAAAAAATAAATTGTTAGCAGCAGGTTCTAAGAAAGGAAAGATTGTCCTGATTGCATTGGCTGAAGATTTAAAAAAACCACATAAAACTGACAAGACTCTTCTATCAAATGTAAATAATGCAACGTTCATTAAGTTTTTTTGTTTGTCTTCAAATTTTGCAATTTAAATTTCTCCCAATTCTAATTTAGATACCGTATTTTCCCGAAAATAAGATCTAATGCGTTTTTTGGAGCAAAAATTAATATGACCCGGTCTTATTTTTGGGGAAACACGGTAGAAGGCTAACAAACACTTTGAGGATTTATCTCAGTCCTCTGACAATGCATTAATGATGTTTTACGGGGTGGTCCCATCCACACCATCCCCTCGTCTCCTCCGAAACCCGATAACAACTAAATGTAAAATTTAATTGTGATGTATGTGTGTGTAAATGCATTGTAATGATGTATATGATTGGAGTGGGACCACCATAATCTCGAAAAACATATTCAATAAAAGCGTTCTAATTTTTTAATTTTTAAAAATATATTACATATTTTTTCTTCTGAATTTATTTTTTTAACGACAATTTATATTTAAAAGATGTTTGAAAGAGAAATTCACAGGATTAAAATACTAGAAGCTCGTCAACGTGAATTGAAGGTGAAAGCAAAAGCGGATGTCCACGAGGAAAAAGAATTAAAATTAGAAATGGCTCCAAGCGAAATCATCGATGAATACGATAAAATCATTAACAAAGAATACGAAAATTTATATGAAGATTATCAGAAACATTCTAAAGAAGAACGTTTTAAAATTAATAAATTTGAATTAGAGGTAAATTTTAAAGAGTAATATTTTTTACTTTATATTCGAAACCATGATATCTTACTTTTAATGATAAGAATACTTGGCTACTAATTCAGGATATGACGTGTCTTATCACTTAAAAAAGCGATATACAATACGTTTTCTCATATGCAGATCATATTCTACTTTTTGCTGATTTTCAGATAAATCTTCAGTTGAAGCTTAATTGTTTTACTAGTTTTTGTCCAAAATTGTATTGAAATTAATGAAATCAAAGATTTTAAGTTCTCATAAAGGAGCGAAACCTCTAAAATGATTGATTGAATGAAAAAGAAATACAGGAAATCCTCGTTAATGCGAAATTCAAGGAACGAAATAATCGTGACTTCGAATTATCGAAATTTAAATATTTCTCTACAATATGCCAAATGCCCTGTAACAGATGTAATTTATTAAGCAAACGGATTACGGCTAAGTATACAAATTAATTATATACGAACAAGCCAAAAGTCACGTTATTTCAATTCAAAAAATTTTCCCTAAAAGGAGTTATTCTGGTAAACAGTCGGATTAGGACATAACAAATTTGTTTATTAGTCCAAAAACTACTTTTTAGGTGGTTTGATAAATAAAAAGTACTTTGTACAAAGTATAAAGTTGTTCAACTTCATTTCTATATAAAATTGTTGAAATTGGATAAATCTGGTGCTGGTCCCTCTGTTTGAATGAAGTTGGGTGTTGCGGCTTCCATTAATTCGTATTGATATGGACGTTTCTAGTATAGTGTGATGTTGCTTGGATCCGATTTACTGATCTATAATCGATTGAGAAATGATAGACTGAGCTAAAAGAGCAGTTTAATTGGACAGGACAAATAAGCTGTACTGTATAATTGGTTTAGAAAGTTATATATAAAACTTTTTGTATTAGTGAGAACATATGATCTCTTATGGAAAAATGATGTAAACTACATTATTTGAATGCACAAAGTTTTTATAATTTCTCTTGATATTGGCAGTTGTAGGGATATTTGTTGTCTATCTTAAATTATTATGCTAAGACTGTGGTTTTTCAGTTAAAACTTAATAAATACTGATTAATTAATGAAATGTTTCTGATAATTAAAGTTCGTAGGAATAGATTTTGTATTTTTTAACATGTTTAAAGAGTACAAAAACTATTCCCATTTGGAAACAATTGTTAGCGAAACACTTTTTGCAGAACTACACCAGATTTGAAGCATTGGGGCAAGAATTATCTGTGGACGGTATTTATAATAAAGAATGTGAATATAAATATGTCACTGTAAACTTTTATATATTTACAAGAGTAGTAAAATTACTAAAATTAAATCTTTATTTAACGTACTAGTGTATTTATTAGGTATGTGTCTGAAATGTACGAGACAACTGGGATTTTTATACTATTACATTAACTCAATTGCAATAAGTTTTAACTAAGAAAATAAAGCGTGATAAAGATGCGATTAGAAAAAGATGTAATGGTGTGGTGATTTTTTTTTATTGTAAACATAAATAACCCGATTTCTCATTAATGTAAACGAAGTTATAGAATGTCAAAAGTTATAGAAATATAAAATGAAAATTGCCATCAAAGCAAACAAAACTGATGGATGCATAAACGAGCTTATGCCATAACAAATTGAATGATGTCTTATTTTATTTCACTTTTTCGCGTTTTGAAACAACAAATCATTTCTAATATCTAAAATGGAAAATTGCAAAAGATCTCAAATCCCAACATTTTATTTGCATTACATTTATGTCTTGTATTTTTTTTTAAATAATATTTACTTTATGATTTAATTTAAAAAAAAATAATAAATTATTTCGTACAGGATACAAAAGCACAGGAGGATGAATCGAAGTCTAGCATTACATGAAATGAATCCTCTTCAGTACAGCACAGTGGACTTGTGGACTTATTAAAACTAATAAATAAATAATTAATTTAAAATATTATAATGTTTGTATTGTGTTATAAATGTTAAACTTTTAGAGTTTCGAAAATTTAATTGTTCAATTTATAAATTTTTGTTCATTATTTGTGTATTGTTATAATAATCTAATAAGTTAAATTACATTAATTTCTTTAAAAGGATAATTGGAATTTTTTGTCTATTGGACGTATTCATTTTACATTAGATAAAACATAAATCAAAACTCTTTACCATAATTATGTAGAATAGGCCTAAAGGTGTTTATTTCTTTCTTTATTAATTAAAGTACAGATCATGTAAACATATGTTTAAATGAGTAACAGTAAGATAAAAAGGATGTCAGCATATTTATCTCTTGATAATACTTCCTGTCGAAATGACACATCATCCGTTGAGTTAGACTCACCCTAGAATTTCCACCAGAAAAATCAGGGATTAGATAATAATCTCACTTTTTATCCGATTTTACAAAATTTGGGTATGTCCAGAGTGTGGGAATTCCCAAGAAACGTTGAGATAATTATCCATGCGCGAGTCGGTTATAAATCTCTCCTCAAAAGTATTAATACTAAGGCGCGTCGGAAGAAAAGCGGTTTATATTGTAATTCATTGATTCACTTTATCCTCCGTTTGCTTACTCCCGAGTTCCTCACACGCGATTTTGAAAAAAGAATTTTTAAAGTCTAAGGGTTTGTAAAACAGCCCAGATTTAAACCCTTTTGAAAATTTATGGGCAAAGTTGAAAATGCTGGATGAGGGCATTACTAATAAAGATGAGCTCAAAGAAGTTATTAAAATTAGCTGGAATAAAATAACTTCAAAAACCTTCAATAAATTAAATAGTGCCAAGATAAATAAAAGCTATAATAAGACCAACAAAATATTAAACTTGTATTATTTTGCATATGATTCTTTTATTATTATTGTGGTTCAAATACTTTCTTCCAATACTGCTTTATGTAAAAATTTTTTTTGGAAATAATGGTTTAGATTATCATTTGAAATTAAATTAATTAACGCTTGATAACCCAATGAACAAAAATGTTTATTTTTGTTTTAAACATTACATTTTTATATTCTTGTTTAAATTAAAATATTTTATTTTCTTAAACTATGTTCGAATACATTTTTCCATAAGTTGTAGAATTCCAAAGCAACATTCAATATTTTTATAATTTTTTCCTCAAAACATTGAAAAATAAAAATTTTTAAACTTTATCCAAACTTTTGAAACTAATCCTTCTCATTCAAAGAATAACAATAGTACCGAAATGTTCTTCACACGTACTTCACAGTTCTTGCCTTAGAGTTCTACAAAAATCTGCCAGAGGGGACCAAATAGAATATAATTTTGAAGATCACCGTATTGAATCATTAAAATAAGTATTTCATTAAATCAAAGAATATCAATTAAATCACAATAATTTCATGTAGACCTACCAACGCTTTCAAGCCGAATTTCTTGCTGTCAGTTGTCATAATTTTTCGAATATAGAAATCAAAGTAAAAAACTTAAATTTCCTTCACTATTTTCTATTATCCAATCATAATAAACTTTAATCGATGTAAAAATTTCGAATCGAGTCGAATTATCAAAAGTGTGACTACTGATACCTAATAATGTCTTCCTGTGATAATCGGTTAGTTCTCCCATTAATGGTGCGCCTAAGTCTCCCTAAAAATATATTTTATGTTAATAAAAATAATATATTAATTAAAAAAGCATTTCAACAAACAGATTTATACCGATCCTAATGCAGTGGATTTACGCCAGCGAAAAAGGCATAGTTCTTTATCAGAAATAACGTAATTCTTTACTAGACAATAACTGTTTAAACGTATTAAATGAAGATAAATTTCTTGTAGTATAGAAGAAGTGCACGGTCGGTCTGAAAGAAGAAAATAAAAATACTCTTTAATTTCTTAATAAAGTCTTATTTATATCTTGAAAAGCAATAAGAGAAAAACAAGAATATTCCAGTAAGCTTACTGAATTCAAAGCATCCCCATCCTGCAGAAAATACTCCTATCCAATTTTCTGTTACATTTAAAGTTTTATGCGGAAGAGCAACAGGTCTGATAGTACCCGACTCAGTTAATGGTTCTTCAAGAAATAGTAAAGCTATGTTGTCCTCTTCTGACCAACTTATATACGATTTGTGAATGGTACAGTTTGAGAAATGAATTATAGTTCCTTCATACCTATTGACGTCTCCTATTCTTCCATGCATTAACGAAACATTTTTACTGTAAATAATATAAACATTACAATCTATATATGTAAGATTACTTGTTCTGATTGACTGACTGGTTGAGTGATTGATTCATCATCGCCCGGAGCAAACTGCTGAACCTAAAGAGGTGACATTTTGTAAACAGTTAATTAAGCTTGGTTTACACTGAGCGCGATTCGCTGGCGAAAGCGAAAAATAGAGGAAATAAGACGTCAGACATGACGTCGTTTCCGGCGAATTTTACCATTTCGCGAATCGCTTCGAAGTTCGGAACTGTGGAACTTTTTCGCTAGGGAAAAAATTTCGCCACCAATCAATTCCCTCTAGTTGTCACGTGGTTCTTGTTCTTTTCAACATGGTGACACAAGCCTCTTCTCGGTGTAAAGTAAATATAGAACAGCTTTTAGAAGAAATGGAAGCTGCTCCATTTTTATACATAAAAATGGATCGGAGTACAAAAACGTCGATTTGAAGAAAAATCGGTGGAAGTTGATTGCGGAGCGTCTTAATTTGACAGGTGAGTAAAGTTTGTTTGTACTTGTAGTTAAGCCTGCCATAAACTATTTGGTATAAAATGAACAATCAGATTTGAAGCACGTGCATTTGTAAATTATTTCTTATATAAATAAATAATTTAGGTTAGTAATAAGATTATTTGGGTGGCACAATTCTAGGGTTTTAAACATATAAAATTTGCTAAGTCAAATAATGACTCAATTCATATTTAATGATATGAGAAAAATATAAAAAACTTGAATATTAACCAAAGAGTTTAGGCAATATTTTGATAGCGATAGATTTAAATACCAAAACATTCTAAAAATATTTAACAAATGATAGGTACTAATAACAAATACTGTATTATTGTGAAACATTGAGGGATGGTTTTTTGTAATAATTAAATGTAAATTAAATTAATTAATCAGTTCCAGTTCCCCAAGAAGAACTTATAACAACCTTTTAAGTAGACTTTAAGACAAATTTAACTAGAAGTTTACAAACTTAGCATACATAAATCATTAAAAACAAAAACATACCCATATAAAGTACAGAATGGCAAAATACCACTGTACTGTACATTGAATGAATGTCTTGTAAAAGTTTAATTGTATTTTATTAAGTATTTATAAAATAATGTAAGGAAGAAACAATGCTGTTAATTTTAACTGATTATTATTTATAAATATTTTAACATGGAATTTTGTTTATCTGTTGTTATTATTTTGAAGTTGAAGAAGTAAAGAAAAAGTGAAAGAATCTGCTAGATACATATAGGAAAGAGAAAAAGCTTATAGATGAGAAAACTAGAAGTGGTGCTGGTGTGGACGACCTTCACAGTTCCAAGTGGAAATGGTTTTCTCAAATGCATCTGTTAATGAACGTATTTGATGGACAAGATGTACAATTTTCACAGTATGTAACAGAAATATATTAAATATTATAATGAATAATGATACAAGACAATAAAATGTCATTGTTAGAAACAAATATCTTTATTTTATTAGAAGTTGTAGCAATCTGTTATTAGAAAGTGAAAATTTGGAAGACGCGTGTCCTGTCCAGATGCTCTATCCAGGAAGTTCAGATTTTCAGTCTTTCAATGTAATATATTTTATTGTGTTCTATCCGAAAGTTAATATATGGTTTATATGTTAGTAAATTAATCATTATTATTAAATAATTTGATATGAGGAATGTTAAATACTCTTACATACATCAAATATTTTTCCTTTATTTATACCTGTACTCATAAGTCTACATTCATGTTTTAATTTTATTATTTGTAGTTTAAATCTGTTATTAGAAAGTGAAAATTTGGAAGACGCGTGTCCTGTCCAGATGCTCTATCCAGGAAGTTCAGATTTTCAGTCTTTCAATGTAATATATNTTATCTCAAGTTATTTAATAATAATGTTAAGTGCTCTACATACATCAAATATTTTTCCTTTAGTTTAAACCTGTATTCTTAAGTCTACATTTATGTTTTAATTTTATTATTTGTAGTTTAATTTTTTCATCTACTATGCATAGCCTATATATATATTTCATTTTATATATTTATAATTTTTAGGGATATTTCAAAAGATGTACCATGCACATCATCATCATCATCTACAGAATTCTCAACATTACCAAAGCGTCGGAAAAAAGTAAGGAACGAGATGATGTGTACAATTTAATCCAACTGACGGACACAATGGTAAACTGTCAACAAAGAGAAGATGAACTATACTATTATTGTGTCAGTTTAGCTGACAGATTGGAGTCAAAGTGGAGGTCAAAGTTGTTCCCGGGACCAAAACAAAATGACGAATTCGGACTTTAAACTTTTTGTCTTGCAGCAGAGGAATGTCATTGTTCGAGGGTTGAATGTTTATATTAACGATGAAAGTTATAAGTTGCGATCGATATTTGATTCTTTTTTCTGAATGTTATTTTAACGAGGAGGCGACAAATTTATTTTAAATACGTCGAAAATTTAGGGGGAAAATGAACTATTTGGGCTTATTCTGAGGTCGGATCTCACAGCTCTACTCTACAGAGCAATTCGTCGAATAATTCTTTGGTCATTCTAAAAAACCTAAAACGTGTTATAATAAATTTTTTGTTAGTCATATATTTTCTTACTAAAGAGAATAAAAATTAGTATAAACAGTCCTACTTAAAAAAATTCTCTTTGTCATTCAGTCTCATCTCTCGCACCAAATTAGCATGGTAACCATATAATTCTCGGTTTTTAAAAATATCTTTCACTTAACATCGCTTTTTTTTTTTAGTATCGTTTTCTCTCAATAAGCAAACAAACGCGGTTAACAACAAGATATCGGAAGCAGCCATTTTGTTTTTCGAGATGACGTTTTCACTTGCTTGCAAATGATTGGCTACTTAAAATTCGCAATCCGCTTTTCGCTTTTGGTTGTAGGGTCAATTTCGCTAAGCAAATAAAAATCGCTTTTCGCATTCGCTTTCGCCATTCGCTCAGTGTGAACTAAGCTTTAGTCGTCATTGAGTACTTAGGTGTATTGACAACATTTCAGACATTGTTATAAATATTTTAATATATTTCGATTTTTTAACCAAATGTTCGAACCGTTTTAAATTCGAATTTGTTATTGCATATTGGTTCAATTATAGAACGATTGTAAACGTTCCAGAAAATTGATCAAATTGAAAACAGTTCGTTTGATTCGCAGCAATTCTCATTATTCTCAGCGGTAGGTGTTATATAACAATTACTGTGATTGTTGAAATACTGAATATAAATGGGTGTTTGCTTGCAAAATCCTCGCGGGCGAAGTCGCGGGTAACAGCTAGGCTAACAGCGGGTAACGAGTTCGAATTTAAAACGGTTCGAACATTTGGTTAAAAAATCGAAATATATTAAAATATTTATAACAATGTCTGAAATGTTATCAATTTAATACAGCTAAGTACTCAATGAAGTACCCTCCGTGGGGAATTTCGAAAAATCCCTTCTTAGTGTGCGTTTTTATGACGTACCCTAACTGTGTACCAAATTTCACCTCTGTAGGTTCAGCGGTTTGCTCTGGGCGATGATAAATCAATCACTCAGTCATACAGTCAGAACAAGTAATTTTATATATTTAGATTTAGCGATGATATAGCTAAGATTACTTACTAAATTAAACAGCTAGCAGGTCCAATGGCCGATTTTAATGAAATTAAGGAAAACATGCATTCGTATACGCCATTATAATAAACTGCTATCTAAGATAGTGATTAAAATATTTTACAGTTTAGCAGGAATAAAGTATGTGAAATGTATATTACTCGATAATAAACTTTTATTGTTTAAATTTTAAATGATACGTACCAGAAAAGGCCATCTCGAATTCTGTACTGGGTAACCACCAATAACTCTACGCACTCTCTCTAAAAGTGTTTCAAATCAATGCTATCAGTAATTCCTATGTTAAAACTTACATAGAAATTACTGATAAAATAAAAAAAATATTAATCTGTATGTGAGATTTAAGAATTTTTTTTAAAGGTTAGTTTTGTTGGGTTGAATTGATGGTATTAGGAAACGCAACACATGGGCGATCTGTCAAGGAAGAAGTGCCGTCCAAAGTCGAAAATAAATTATGTTGGAAGAAGTTATATATTTTATAAAATTTTCAGAAATAAAAGTACTTTTTAATCTATTTTATGTATTATAAATTGTAACGGTAATAAATTATATAATTTTCCGAATAAAATAAAATAAAAGAGATTTACCTGGTGAGCATAAAAGTGAAGTTGATATTAATACAATAAAGAAGAACCTAAGAAAATTATTATACATTATTATGCTAAAACTTTGTAATTTTCAGTAAATGTTATCATCTACACACCTTTAAATAATTTAATAAAGTATAAAGAATAACATACTTTACAAATAAATATAAAAATATTCCACATAAAATTTTAAATAATTGAAAAAATTACATCAAATTTGAATCTCACCTGATTATAATGCTCTTCATATCTACAGAAAGTTGTTAAATGATTAATAATTTTCCGAAATTTAGTTTTTATTAAACATCTTTTATTATCAATAAACAGAAAAAAATATTAAATTTATTTTAAAAGTTATTAGTCCATTCTAGGATAATAGTTGTAAACAAAAGTATATTATTACTAACAATTATTTTTTAATATAAATTTTATAAATAGATAATGACAAAAGTAAATATGTTTACTGAAATATATAACAGAAAAGATTTATTAAATTCTTCAAATTATAATCAATGATATTTTGATATAGATTGTTGAGATTGTTAACAAGAGAATATTATTTTACAACGTTAAATTTTTGATAAACATTTGGTCTAACATTAAGATTGAATACGGTTAATTTTTTCAGTTTATTTAATTCATCACAATATAATTTTTTTTTGTATTAATTTAATTATTAACATTTACATACCAGTCGACTCCCCTATAACACTGATGATTTTTCCGTTTTATATGAATTCCATGTTGTACGAGTCACTTAGATTTTACAAATACTTGAGCCGTTCACAGCCTGGCACACGTATTTGTAAAATCTAAGTGACTCGTACAACATGGAATTCATATAAAACGGAATTATCAACAGTGTTATAGGG
>NW_019385109.1:92933-134618 GCF_000671375.1 Centruroides sculpturatus | reverse complement strand
AATTAATGTATTAATTATTATAAATATTTGTTGTTTTTGTAACATTCATTTCAATATTAATAAATTAGTTAATGAAAAATAACCATACAAGATTTTTTAGTTTAGTCGACTTTGCTTATAAATATAATCATAAACAACCCTATTCTATAAATTATAATGAATATGGACCAAAAAATTGTATATCTATAGTTAGATTTAAATTTAAATATCTTAAAGATATAGAACAAGCTGTCTTCGTCCTTGAACACTGGGAGTTCGGTCGTAAGTTCACCCCTCGCTCTGGGCTGGACGGGCTGGCATGTGGAGTTTTTCGGGTATTCTCCACGTCTGTAAGGCCCGAATATGGGCCAGTTTCCCTTAAAAGACCTCCCGAAAGGCATTATTTTCCCCGCGAGTATGACCATTCCATCTATAAGTCCGGTATGCGTCCATATTCTCGTTCTTCGAATAAATAGGCTATATGAGCTGCACACACTCCATATTGACCATTGAAAGAAGAAGAAAAATATAGAAAACATTAATTAAAGTTATAAAAATATTGTTCAATTTATTTAACATAAAATAAAACAGTACTATTTTAATTAACCCAGCGTTGTACGCATTTCCACACGATTTGAGTAACTGCATCGAAACCTTTCAGGGATCATATCATCTCTTCCAGGAAGAGGTCAACGATTAGTTTTGCTCGAATTAACTTCAACCTCATTCCGCAACACTCCTTTCTATCGCACCAGCTGCTTACATTTGAATAGGAAAATTACGTAATATTATTTCAAAATTACCAGCGATCATAAAATATGTTTTAAGGATTTTTTGTGGTCGCACGTCTGGTTCTTATAAATTATACAGCAGAAAGATAATATGACATTTAAACTTTATTGTACGTTTAAAAAGCGTATACTATAAATAAAAAATTGTTATTATTTAATGATTTAATTTGTTTTAATATAGAAAACACTTTTACATAAAAAATCCTTACAGCAAAATTGTGTATAGGATCTCAATGGAACATAATCCGTTACTACTAAGTATCAAAAAATAGTTATTTTATTGTTATTTAATTGAGAAAATATTTAGAATATAGATTTTAATTTCGAACGTTATATAAATATATTCAATAAGTGTAAATCCAGTTAACCTGATATACAACCGTTTATATAGGCTTATATATAGGCATGAATGATGGAAGTTTGGCATACGAGCTAAGCGAGTGAGCCAATTTCCATGAATGCCATAATCGCTAATTATAAACGAATTGTCATACAGTATTTTGTGGCTAGACTACGCCTATAACACTATACTTATGTAAACCAAAATGGATATAAACACAGTGTTTGTGTCAACTGTGTTTTTACCTATTTTCATTTTATAAGTATATGTTATAGGTGTAGTCTAGTCACAAAATTTATTATTGAATTGTTTACATCCAATACATTAAGATAACATTTCATTTTTAATTGTTTTCTTTGACTCAATCATTCAACTATCATAAAATGCTATTTATGTAATTAATATATATTTAAATATTAACTATTAATCTATATATTCATCAAACAAAAATATTTATTTAATAACGAATTTTAATATTTAATACATAAATTTTAATGCATATCATTTAATAAAAGCCTTTTATAACTTAGGCAATATTTGAGACGCAATTTATTATGTCTTGTTTTACAGACTGAAATAATAAAAAATTACCATAATTTTATACTTCATAATATAAAACAATATAGAAATATTAAACAATTTATCACTTACGGGATGCTCGTTTTCGTCAAAAGTCAACAAAGAAAAGCAATATAAATACTGTTCTTTGACGCCGTTCTAAATAGAATAAAATATATTTTAGAATAATTTATTAGCCAAAACTAATTTAATAATAATAATTTATTAGTCAAAAATAAAAAAACATATTTTATCATTTGTAAATTTTTTAAACAGAATAATATACAATCGAATCCCTAAAGGACGGCCGTTTCTTATATTGTAATCAGTAGCCTTAGTTTAGAAGTTGTGCCATATTTTTATATTTTAAATTTATAATCTATATTAAATATACCTTTCATCTTTAAGCTTACCTTTCGTCCGTTTGATTCACAAATCATGTTTATAACTTCGGCAAAAGAATCTTTTCCAAAACATCGATTAAAACGCTCAAACTAAAATAAAACAAAATAATATGTAAGAAAGCAAATCAACCATTATAACTGATCATGAATATATTTAAATTTAAATTTTATAAATATTCAGAAAATTAATAAAACATTATAATTAAATTTTAAAAAATACCTCTTCTTTGTAATTACGAGGCATGTTGTATTCTATACATTCGGAAATCTTGGTTCTAATCGGTTGAGGAAACTCTGCAGATAATTATATATTATAAGATTAAGATTTTTTAAAATTTAAAATTATAAAAAAATATATCTAATATATTTAAAAATCAGATTTATATTAATTATTTTCATAAAAATATATATATAGCTTACCACAAATGTGATCCGTATGGAAATTAAAAGATAATGAATTAGGTCTGCAGGTAATTTTGCAAGCAAACAATGCGAAAAAGAATAAAATGTAGATCTTCATGGCGACTGCAAAATATATCTTATGTAAATCAATAATTAATTTATCTTTTAAAACAAACGAAATTGGCAATAAAAATTAATGACGAAAATATACTTATTTATTGCCCTCTCTTGGGAAAAGTTTTGTTAATTTATTTTAAATAGAAGAATCTCTGTATTTATTACTTTATTCAACTCAGTAAATGTTGAAATTTCAGTCAATTCTATCGTTATAAAGTCTAATCAAATAATAAATAAACTAACACGCGTTGTTCTTTGAACTTAAAACAAATTTGTTTATAAGAATTCTGTGAACTTCAAACGTAATAAATTGTTTTCATATATATTAAATTTTTTTTCAAAAATTCAAATCGAAATAAAATTCGAACGAATGGTTCCATTTTGGAACGATAAAGGAGAACCTGAGAATGACCTATCCAAATAGGCTGAAAACGTTTGAATAAAGATATAAAAACTCGGCAAGTAGAATTCAGGTGTGTTCATATATTATAGTCATTTTATATTTATTGAAATAAAATGACTTAAATAATAAAAGAATTTAAATTTTATAAACAAAAACGAAAAGCATAATACTTTATTCGCTGAATCCTAAATCACGTGGAGTTAAAAACATTCAGATACACTTAAGCACTTACTCAAGCTATAAAGTCACACCCCACAATGATTTGCTATCGTGATGCAAACAGCAACACCTCCAGCTACTTAAAAATCCGTACGGCTTGCGTGTATTTTGAAATTAATACAACAATTTCAAAAACAAAAACATTTAACTATTGAATCATCAAAGAACAGGTTGCTTGCTAAACAAGCGATCTGTTCTTTGATGATTCAATAGTTAAATGTTTTGTATGAACCCGAACCTGAACTAATTAGAGATGCAGTACAAAGAGTTTGCCACCAAAGGTATAAGAAGCGACAAGAAGAGCATAAAGATTGTGCAGTACTGTTAATGGAAAAAGAAGAACAGAGTAGTTTTGAAATAACATTAACTACTGTGTAAATTAGGTAATAAAAGTGTGAGATCCGACCTCAGTGTAAACCTAATTTTTAACTTTCCACCTAAACTTCCGATATATTTGTAATAAATTTGTCGCCTCTTTGTTAAAATAACATTATCGGAAAAAAGAATCAAATATCGATAGCAACTTATAACTTTCCTCGTTAATATAAACCAGTGTTTCTCAACCTCTAACGAATCGCCGCCCCCTTTCAACGTAGTATCGCCCCCTTCAGTAAAACCGTTACGTAGTATCGCCCCTTTCAGTACAAAATTTCGATGCCGAGGGCCAAGACTAACGCCAAATTCGTACTGCATTGAATAGAATAGTGACTAGTATATCGTCATTTGTTTAATTATTGTACGATATAACGAATAAAATATCTAATTATTCTTAATGTAATGTTTTACTATATCGCCCAGAAAATTGTTTTTTTGCCCCCCAAAATATAAATTGTTAGTAATTGCCCCCTCAACATGGAAAAACGCCCACATGGGGCGATATCGCTCCCGTTGAGAAACACTGATATAAACATTCAACCCTCGAACAATGACATTCCTCTGCTGCAGTGCCGGCCCGAGGCAAGTTTTAGTATGGAGCGAGATCCTATTATGGCGCCCCCTTGGTTGCCCCTAATTTATACCCTTTAATTTTCTTTACCACTGAGGTGCCCCCTAGGACTTAGCTCCTGGAGCGGCTGCTCCGTTCGCCCTATGGTAGAGCCGGCTCTGCTCTGCTGCAAGACAGACAAAGTTTATAGTTAAAGTCCGAATTCGTCATTTTGTTTTGGTCCCGGGAACAAGTTTAACCTACACACCTGCAAGACCAACTCTACGTCTCATAATAGGGGATCGATCACATGACTAATTTCCCCAGCCCGAAGCTATAAAAGCGACTTCTTTCCCCCTCCTCGGGGGGAGTCTATCATCTACGGCTGGTCGGAGAGGATTAAGTCTCGGGATATATTTAACTTTGCGTCAATCGGAAGGAAAAGAGCATAACCTACTAACGTCTACGTTGAAATATACTAGAGGTATGGAGCATTTGATGTGAACTCTCTCTCCGCGAGTTAGGAGCTAGCGGACTAAATTCATTCCTCAAATTGTTAGAGATTGTAATCGTTAATTTTCCTTAATCTAATAAATCGTTGTTTCCATTGTTAAATGGTGTCATTTACTCGCATATCGCCTACGCCTCATCGACGACCCCTCTCACCTCCTCCACTCGACCTGATCAAAAAGAATCTCGACCCTTCGGGACCGCATTCGTAATTTAGCCATCTTGACAAGTGAGCAGGCTTGATGACCTGTAGCCGAAAAGGGAGGTACGACCGTTTCGACCATCCCGGCGGTTCACAAATGGTTTTTTAAATTTGTATTATAGTGTTTGTAATTATAACAGTATGAATGTATTATGATAAAGTATCTATAATTAGATTTTAATCATGAATTTTTCTGGGTAAATAATCCGGGTTTTTCCCATCCAGACCCAAGTTTTTTCATATGTCGCGAGTGGCAACCTTGGTCGTGAGCGTCGAAATGATTCCGCTTAGCAGTGAATCTCCGAAATATAGTCTTGTCACAAATACAGCTTTGCCGTTTTACTTGTTAACTCTACTATTCTTCAACGAATATAAATGCTTAATTAGTATATTGCTATTTTGTTTATAGCCTACTTTAAAAATTACTAATTTTAATAGACCTATGTAAAAATTTATCATGGATGTAATATTATTTACTCATTTACTAAGAATATTATGAATACTAAGGAATTATAAAAAATACATTTAGTTTTAATTACACGATTTTCTATTTACCTGATTTCAGAAACTGTAATTCTTCCCTTATGTGCACTGCCTTTCTCGTTTTTATCAGTTGCAAGGTCTTTTTATACGATAGAAAACATTCCAAGAATTCTTGTAATTCCAAGATTTCCAAATTTAAATATTTGTATATTTAAATTCGAATATTATCAATACTGGATTGTATTACACATTTAATGATAATTAACCTATAAACATTCTTTCTTAATATTTTATTATAAGTTTATACAGAGAAAAATTAAGCTTGTTTCTTCCTGTTTTTGTATTCTTGCTCTGTAGCAATCCTATTTTGCAACTCAACGTTTAGTTATTGTTAAAGTGTGTTTAAAATTTTTAATGATGTAAAATTATCAAGAGAAATTTGTTAATCCGACGAGCAATAAACTGAAATATTCGATAATCCGGCATTTTTTGAAAGGAGTAATAATCAAGAATTGTACGATAATATTATTTCCTAAATCGAAAATTGTTAGAACACACCTTGTGCTAAAGTTTCTGGCTTGCATAAGGGTATTGCAATACAGGTATCTCTTGCTTAACGCGGTACTGTATTTGATTAATTAACCCGCGAAATTAATTGCTGCAGAAATTTTAATTAACGCGGCTTTACCAGCTGTCTTTACTTGACATCAGAGGCGAATCTACATTGGGACTAATAGGGCTTAAGCCCAGGACCCCAGGTGTGAAGGGCCCACAAAAATTGAATTATCATAAATTTTTAATATTCTATTTCTTATGTTTTTTTTAATATAAGATATAAAGTTTGTTATTCAACACCATTTCATAAATAAATGTACTGTATTTCAACTCTGATTTTGATGTTATTAAAAATGAATTTTAAATCTCAATTTAAAGATTCTTAATGTAACAAAAAGGAAGCATCATGAACTTCAATAAGCCCTAGGCTCCGATAAACCTAGATCCGGCCCTGCTTAACCATACAGTATTTAATTAATGTGATTTTTTGATATTCGCGGTAGTATCGAGAGATCGGTTAAAAGGGATCCCGTTATCAAATATACAATACAATACGTATCTAGAAAATGACTATTACGCCAATACGAATCAATGTGAATATGGCTTTTGCGTAATAATAAGTTCATTAAAATTCTGCTGTTTTTTAAATCAATCTTAATACAATATAGTGCCCACTACTGGCCAAGTAATTCTGTTCCCGAACACTGGGAGTTCGGTCGTGGGTTCGCGCCTGGCCAGGAAGGGCTGGCACGGGTTGTCTACATAGAGTTTTCCTGGTTTTCTCCACGTCTTTAATGCCTGAATAGGGGCAGTTATCCTTAAAACAGACCTCCCGGAAGGCACCCCCTGGGCAGATCGCCCAAGTGTTGAGTTGACGTAACTTAACTAAAACAATTTTCTAAAAGTAATGTTTTACAATACAGTAGAGCGTCGTTTATCCAAATCAATTGGGGACTGGGGTTGTTTGGATAACTTTTTTTCTGATAACTAATTATATACGAAAAAATATATTAATTTATCCCGTGTTGAAATTTTTCTCCGTTGCGTGTCGCTTCGCGTTGAATTTTCGTCGATGTTAAGCCTAACGAAGACTATTGTATCGTTAAAAATTATTTTTTTATTTTGTACAAACAAAATATATTGAAAAATATAAAAACAATAAAAAAGTTATACTTCAGAAGTTAATTTAGTATCAAAAACGTAAAATATTTGAGTAGCTGAAGACATAGCCAAAGATTACAGCGCCACAGCACTGGCGAAAATTTAAATTCGGCGACTGGAATTCCTTCGGATAACCGACGTTTCGGATAACCGACCTTCGAATAAACGACGCTCTACTGTATATATATGTTTATAAAATTTTTACCGTTGTTAAATTAATAGAAAATAAACTGAACGTAATAGTTGTATTTAATTTGCGAATTTTATTAAATAGTTTTTCTTAACAAAATTTTTATTTTTAGTTTTCTAAATATTCAAAATTGCTTTGTAATTGCTGTTTGAATTGAATAATAGGAAAGATATTTTTATTAACTGTTAAACGATAGAACGTTACAAATGTACTATTGATATGTGATTTGAAAGCAATGACTTGACAAATAAATAGATTTGAATTTATCTGTGCTGAGTCAGTGAATAAATCATTTCCTATGAAATCTTAATTATTAAAACATTATTTTTAAAAATTTTTGATACATATTCGAAATTGTTAACTAAGACAAAAAACTAATTTTATTGTAGAATCCAAATTTTATCGGTTAAGTTAGGAACCTCTACTCTAAGATATTGTTAAAATTACATACTTTAACGTTAGTTCAAATTTATTTAATTTAAAATATACGCTCTCCACCATAAATTAGTAGTGTCTTCCTGCCTGTATTGAATGCGCGTGCCACTTGCTACTTGTCTCAGTAATGATATAGCACGTCTATTAGGCGCTATATTATTAATGAGCATTTACTCATTACTGATTGCTCATCATTCTAAATACTATAATAAGGAATACAAAAAAAATATTTTTAAAAATCGATTTTAATATTTAATACATTATATTTTAAAAAAGCCTTTTATTTCTTATTTATTGCTGAAGATACAATTCATCAAGTCTTCATGTATAGACTAAAATGAGAATAAAAATAAAAATATTTTATAAAGTAGAAAGTGTAAAATTATAAAACAATTTATCACTTACGGAAATATTAATTTCGTCTTCCAAACTGAAAATAGCAAAGCAATGAGGATATTCTCGTTGGATTTCATTCTAAATAGAACAATATATATATATATATAAAAAGACAGAACAATACAATAGAACTTCAAAAAACGACAACACAAACGGCGGCCATATTTTATTTACCGGTCAGTAGTCGTTGTTTACAGGTTTGAATATATTTATATTTAAAATTAATAATGTAGGCCTATATCGTGTACGCCTTTCATATTTAAGCTTACCATTGACTTGTTTGACTCACAAAGCGTGTTTATGACTTCAGAAAAGGAATCCTTTCGGAAACATCTAATGAAGTGTCCAAGCTAAATAGACAAAATAATATGCATGTAAACATTATAACTACTATAATAACATGAATATATTTAAATTTTATTTTTTAACATCTTCGAAATGTTAATAATAAAGGATTATGATTAAATTAAAAATTACTTTATCTCTGTAATTATGAAAGCTAAGGTTTTCGACACAATTATAAACTTTAGTTGTAAAGAATTCAGGAAAATCTGTAATGAAATTTTATAAGATTAGGAATTTTCACAATTTAAAATTAGAAAAAAAATATATCTAACATATTTAAAAACCAGATTTATGTTAATAAGATTTGTAAATAAATCATTTAACTTACCACAAATATCAGTTTTTTGAGAGGAATAAATAGATTTTGTATTAGCTCTGCCGGCAATTTTGCAGAGTAAAAATGCAGAAAAGAATAAAATATAGATCTTCATGGCGATTGTAAAAGAGATCTGTAAATCAANCGTATCGGAAGAAATTATTTGCGAGAAAGCTAAAAAGATACACGTTGATCTCACGAAAAATCAAGCAGGAACTAGCCAGGACAGCGAGGTGTTTAAAGCCAGCCATTTTTTTACACGAGAACGGATTAATCATTTTTACATTACTTCTTAAGGGAAAGGTTGGTTTGATATACGTCCAATTCAGTATAAGTCTAAACATCAGAAACGGATTAAGGTCATATACCGAGGTTCCACTGTATTAGTATTCTGTTTTTATAATGTGTAATAAATTTAAATCAAAGAAATTGTGATTAACTGAATTAATGATTTAAAGTGGATGTCCAGATAAACGTTTATTTAATGTCAAGTTTTATAAAAACATTATACAGGAAATTCCCTAATTCCAAATTCTTACTATAATGAACAATTGACAATTCCCAGCATATGCTGCATACAAACACATGCATTACACCATATAATGAACAAATTTCAAAATCTTTCGATAAAATTTGCTTTATTTCAACACCTGAAATTTATGTTGCAACAGATTATATCAAATATATATGTTTAAAGAGAGACTGAGGATCTTATCTTAAACTATTAGCATTACAATCTTCAACAATTATGGATAGTTTTAAATAGATGCAGGGCACACAGATCCTACAATTTCTTGCCAATTTAGATAATTTTGAAAAATTTGTGGAAGTTTTTATGCCAATTTCACAACCTTCTTTGCTTATTAAAACATTTATTTTCAACTTTTCATCCCATATCTAAAGATTTTTGACATTAAAAGGTAATGCCTGTTAAAATTAAGTCACAGTTTTAGGCTTAGCAACAAAACAGCAAACTTTTTAATAAGCATTTGAATGATCCTTGACTGACTTCTGCTCAGTCAAGTTCATTCAAATGGTGCTGCAGGTTGTCATACTTATGGGTCATGCCATAAGAATGACAACCTGCAACGCCATTAGAAACAGTTTACAATGGAAGTGTGAAGAAATACAACATTTTTAGTTTTTCCAAATATACAAAATTGCTTTGTAATTGTTAAGAGGAAAAACATTTATACCAATTGTTAAACCATAAAATATTACAAATGCACTAATGATATTCATTTTGAGAACAATGAGTTGACGAATAAATACCTTTTGAATTAGTGTGATGTATTTTGTTATAGAAAAAGCTATTATGTCTAATTATTTTAATTTGTTAGTTGATTTAAGAAATAAAGTTGAAGATAATTAATAAGATTAAGAAACTGCAAATAAAAACATATTTATGTAATGAATTATTTACATAAAACTTTATTTTGATGTTAATTATTATTATTTTTTAATATTTATAGCATATGTCACGTAAGCAATATTAGTCATTATCTATTTTCAAGTATTCAACAAATAAGGAAAGTTTTCGTATCGATCTGCTAAGGAAATTCATCTGTAAAGTTGCATTTTATTTCTATTTATCTATACCTAGAATGCTAAAATTTCATGAATAGGAACAAACATTCATAAGCATAATTCATAAAAATTATAAATATTTTTCTCGTTTAGTAAAAAGGAATAAATTGAAGAGACTGAAATTGTGTTCTATAAACAGAATTTAACAGATCATAATAACGACAATCAAACTGAAAATTTTATAAATGTCTACAATCGAAATATACAGTATTTATAATTATCAAAAAATCTTTTCCGTTCTGTACCAACTTTTATTTTTTCTTTATTGCCTAAATTTGTTTATTTTCACAGGGAAAGCAATGAATACAGTCGACCCCCTATAACACTGTTGATTATTCCATTTTATATGAATTCCATGTTGTACGAGTCACTTAGATTTTACAAATACGTTAGCCATTCACAGCCCGGCACACGTATTTGTAAAATTTAAGTGACTCGTACAACATGGAATTCATATAAAACGGAATAATCAACAGTGTTATAGGGGGGTCGAGTAACTGAAAAATTGATTTGGAGTATTATGACTGCGATTTTATCTTACATTACATTAATAATTTGATATTTAATTACGTTTATCTTCATTATATCTTGTAAGTAGTTCATTACCGATCTCAAAAGAGACAACTCGTTAACCCTCTGTATGTAGAGAAAAAATTTTCATGAAACAAAAGTGTTTAATCGGGACTTTTCTACGATACGTAAAAGGAACAGTCCGATCTTAGGTATGTATGATGTAAGAACCATTAAACGTTTCCTATCTTTAAAATAATCACATTAATAATTATGTTATAATCTCTATTATTGTAATACTAAAATATTACAAATTTTTTAATTAAAATATCATTTTTTATAAATATTTACTTTATATCAAAATCTCACAAATTTCTCCGAACCTCTCGCAATGCACGATTTCAAATAGACTGTCATTGATTTGCTTATTCAGCTATATTAAAGGTTACTTATCAAACAACACGCCCAATGATTCATGAGATAAAGATGCTAAAATAGAATTTCAAGCAAGTCTGATACACTACACATCAAAAAGTTATATTAATTATTAAAAATCAGATAAAAACCCTAATAAAGTATTATCATGAATTCGAAATATTTAGAGCTACAATTTTACATAATCATGAAACTCTGATGACTTTCATTTACCACAAATAATGTTAATGATAAATTTTATTAGAATAATAAAGCTCGTGTTTCTTTTATATATCGCTTACTTTTTCATTACATCGAAGTTGTGAATCCTACGCGATTTTTCTTTTTCACTTAGCGAAAAGAGGGATAGATGTACCTTCGCAGAAGTAAAAACAACTGAAAGGCGACGCGGCAGACTGAACAGAGACGGCCGGAAAGATTACCGGTTTTGATACTCGATACAGATACTGGCCGGTATCGATAATTTGAAACTACTCGTGATAACGATATACTTTTGTGTTATCGAGATACCCCTATGCGGGAAAGGCTACAAAAGCAATCGATGGAGATTGCATTGTTCTTGTGTTTCGTTCCTTTTTCGGGCCTATTTTCCATTAGGCGCAAGCGATGTTGTTTTTATTTTTGACCCCTTGGACTAAATTCCATTAGACGCGCTCAGTCGAATCAGAGAGCTCAGACATTGTCACTTTAACCTATCTATATATCGAAAACTAAGTCATGATGCTTTATTTTTAACATTTAAATGGACCCTCAACCCATTTTTGGATTCCTTATGGCAATTAAAGGAAAATGGCAAAGTTTAATCAAAATCGATCGAACGGATTTCGAGAACGAACAATTCTGTAAGCGACATAGAAAAGAAGTCGTTAACGCTCCGTCTCAATTAAAATTTCCGTTTAGTTTCCATCATGCAAATTCATCAAACTAAACATTTTTATTCTTTATACAGTACTATTGTTTAAATAACTGAGTTTAAAGAATAGTATTTGAAGGTCTTCATTCGAGTCCGTCCTTGTTTCTTGCGTACTTAAATGATTCATTGATATTTTTCAAATGTTTCGTTTCGAATCGTTTTATATTGGATAACCGTAAAATTCATCCAATTTATCACATCACCTAAAGTCCCGATATTCGTGCAAAAATGCTTTGATTCTTTACAAAATTATGCCAAGAACAATTTTTCAGCAATTAATTATCTTCAATCGAAGGATTTTAGTTTTTACACAAGAAGAAACGTTGAAGAGAGAAGACAATTCTGTTCTATATGGCAATAAATTAGATAGCGTTTATGAAATTTCATACCTGAGTATCGATGCAGCCACTTCTTTCGAACGTTCTGTATGTATTACAAGAAAAAATTCTTTGTGTGTTGTTGAAATGACTAAATTGACGTGTTACCTTAAAACCCCAACTTGGCATTACAAGTAAAAATCATTGTCAAATGTTACGATGACAATCATATCTAATTAAATAATACAGTAAGACCCTGCTTAACGTGGGGCATGCGTTCCTGGCCGACAGAGCGCTAAACGAAACAGCGTTAAACGAGGTAATTTAACACAGAGTAAATAGGGATAGGAGAACACTCGACCGAAATAAACAAATTTTACTTCTGTTGAATATATCACTGTTGCAAGTTATGTGTTCACAGATAGTGAGTAGGATACCTTACAAGTAAGTTTAAAAAATCATACACGACTACTTTGATCCGTTTCAAGTCATACAGAACCAAAAAGTGGCCGGCTTGATAAAAGACGCCACGTCATGGCCGTTGATTTATTATAAAAAATAATACAATGGTTATATGATACGAAGCGTTGCTACACAATACAAATACAAAAGTTTATATAACAGAAATCATTGCTACACACATAGGAAATGACAGGAAAGAAATTTAACAACTTTAATTTTAACTTATTTTTATATTAATTTGTATAATATATGTTAAATAACACATAAACATAAGCACAAAAAAAATGCAAAGTTCATGTTTTGTGAGGAAGGTCCTGGGTTTTCTGAAATTCTTGTTTTTTGCGATAAACTCCTGTAGTTTCATTTGTCGCTTTTTTTCTTTCCTTAAGCAAATGTCGGTAGTAGATGATCGCATCCAAAACGACTCGTTTCTCTTTTGCACTGCTTTCAAAATCTGGATCATTCGCTACAATTTGATCAACGATTTCGGTTATCGTTACCAAACTTTTACTAAGGAAATCTGTAACAAGTTCTTTGGGTTCTTCGTTCTCAGAAACTCTGTTTTCCAGTTCTACATGAATTCCTTGTTCTGCCAGTTCTTGAATGTCGTCGTTGATAAGGATATTAGTAAAAACCTGCTGTAACTCTTCAGTATTCTGCTCGTCTACATCTCCTAGTCCTGCTCTATCGATTAGGTTGAGTTTGGTCAACTAAACCATACAGTGATAGGCTCTTCTCGGGGAGAATTCTTGGATATCTTCAGCCATAACTTCTTCCACACTTCGTTCGTGCATTTATCAGTTAATTCTTGTCAAGCGAAGCCGATATTGCTTATGGCATCCACGATGTTATATTTTTTTCCAAAATTGCACCAAACAAACATATTTTTTAAAAAAAGTACACCTTTTTGCCACCCTTTTCTGATCGGTTCGTGTTCGTAAATAATTGTATGATATATGAATTAATGAAATGCCGCGATAATTTAAATCAGCGTAAATTTTGAGTTTTTTTAAGGCTTTAACCCGGCGTGAATGAGGTGAGAAATTGTCACACCAGCTATGAGGTGGGTAGGAGATACCCGAAACTTCGATGCAAAATTTTTTATACTATAATTGTGTAAAAAGTATTTTTTCACTTGGGATAATAAAAATAGTATCTATTCAACAAGATGAGTAAATAAAATATTATGTTTAAGATTGAAAAGCATTTTTTTTAATTGAAATAACAAAGTGTCTATATTTTCTTTGAAAAACTACAAGTTTTGGTAGTTTAACATTTTTTCGTATAAAATTCTAACAAAATTACAACTTCTTTGGTTAATCAACATAACTATAGTATCTTTCAATTATAAAAATAGAAAAAAACTAAAAGTTCTTATGAGATCAATTTGCACAGCGCCAACATTACACCTAAAAATCAACACAATCTCCACACATAAAAATCGCATGCTTCATACATATTGGCTTCTCACACTTCGAACAGCAATGTTTTGTTTTCCTATCTGTTTTTTAGTACACTCACTACACCTGACATATTTATTAGCCATTTTTTGGAAACAGGTAATGAAGGTACTCCCAGTTCATCAGTGATCACTTTTCGAGTTTCCCTTGGAAGATGTGTTTTTTTGTCTAATGCGAAGACTATCATTTGAGAAATCTAGAAATAAATCTAAAAATACTATAGGCCTAAATAACTGTAACTCATAAACTTACTGTCAACTCAAAAATGTAACACCGACTATGAGGTCGGGTATGACGTACCCCAGTCACCTTTGCTCATATGTATCTCCCGCTGACGCAGGCGCAACACTAAACTCAACACTGCACCTCGTCTCCTACTCCCTTATCTCCAGCTACTGTGACGACGGGATTTCCATGACAAAAATAACATTAAATAATCTGCGTTTAAAATCTTGTCGGGTATGACATACCCCGCCTCACTCACGCCGGGTTAAATAAATATAAATAAATAACTAATTAACGGATTATATGGCAGTTTTAATTAAAACCAATATTTTAGGTGTTCATTATAAGGAGGATCAAATATACGAGTAATAAGAATTTAGTTAGTTAGTCTGTTCTTTACACAGTTCAATATAGTTTCAGCAAATGTAATTAAAATTTTGAGGAAGTACTCTTTCATTCAGAAATTGTTGACTACTACTTTTGGTCGTATTATCTTTATTCTCTGCCCTGAAAAAGGCAATCTTTCTGTCAGATCAATGGAATTTGGCATTCCAATTCCAATAAGAAAAAACCAGCAATGCTTTGCATAACTTTCTCGGCTAAAAACTTGCGTATGGCATAACTTGGAAGCTTGCTGAGATACGGCCACGTATCTGTTTAGCATCTCCCGAACAAATTGCCCATACTTTCCCTGTTTTATAAGAGCCGAGAAAGTAGCCTAATTACTTTGCTACGAAATTATCAGCAATCACAAATTATGTTTTTTAGTTTTCAAGGGTTAGTTTAAATTTTTTGTTCATTTTTGGTGAAGTTTGATTGGTTGGTTGATTACCATTTCATATTTGTTTGTGAATGGGACGTTACAGTTAATATTAGAAAACAATTTCTATTTCTTGATTCATGAAAGTCAACAATTTTCTGTTGAAAAACGAAAATTTCTGTTTACCTGGCCAATGAAATTGCGCCAATCCGTACAATACGAGCTTCACAATCTTAGCAAGCACAAAACACATATTGGGAGTTTTCCAATGTGCCAAGCAAAACTCATTTATTAATTAGCCTCAAAATAATTGTCGATTTGTCTTAATTTTCTTAACTGAATTTAAATAAGATTGATTTATTTTTCTTTTTTAAAGTAGATTTTTGTCGTTTTTATTTAGTTCTGTTATATTTTCTATTTTCTTTTTATAATTTATTTAACACTTTATGATAAACACAGCAGTGGTATAGTAAAATAATCAAAATGTTAACATGGTTTTCATTTCAATCTTTGCTGTTCTTACATTTTGCTCGGGGATCGCCTGACATATCCGCTAGTACTACATATATTTAGAAATAAACTGTATTAATAAAACATGTGTAGAATTACAAACTTATGAGACTAGTTTAATTTCTCTACACTTTCGTTGCAAACGACGAACACAGAATAGTAATATAAACAGCATAAAATTGAAATTAGTGACTCCCTCCTTCGTAGAATTTCTGATCTCAAGTTCTTTACTTCATATTTATTGCAAAGGAAATTAATGCATTAAATGTAAAATATTCTCGTTTAAAATATGAGATGTAAAATAATTTATATCTCTAACTTATTTGCATTATAATAATACTTAGAATAAAAGAAAGAAAGAAAGTGATAAATATTGCTGCTTTAAAGTTGAATCAAGTGAAATAAAGTTGTTAGTTTAGAACATTACTTTTTTTTTATAAAATAAGTCATAAATATTCAGTATATATAGATATATGGGATTCATTAACTGTGCATGTATAATAAATAAATTAACATTCAGCAGAATTTCGACATTTTTACTCTTTATTGAAAGTAATTTTCTACTTGACCGTTAAGAAAATTATTTTTTGTATATTAATGTCTAATTTTGTCATTAAATAATTGCAAAATATCGCTATTCCGACTTCAGTTTATATAAAAAACATAAAAAAATAAGACTCGATATTTTATGTTTCTAAAGCATTTATGATTAATTAAAATATTATATTCGGTACAGTTTACTGTAATTTTCTATACTTGTTTATTATTAATTCTCTAGAATATGTTTCTACTTATAGGTATCTTGTTCTATTTACTTGAATATTTTAATACATTTAAAAATGTTTTAATACTTTATATTTAACAAAGCCATTTTTTTTATTGTTCACCAAACAAACACACTCCTATGTATAAGAGTGTATCCTGAAATAATAATAAATTGTAATTGTTGTATTTTTACAAAATATAATTGACGAAGTATTAAATAATTTATCACTTACATCATACTCATTTTCAGTCTTGGAATGCATAATAGAAAAGCAATCCGAATATTTTGCTTCCAGATCCTCCTATGTAGAATAAAATACATACAATACTGTGAGTTTCACAAACCGAATGAAAGTCGAACCTCCAATAACAACAACATCTTAATGATAAGAAAACAAAAAAATGGCCTTTTTTGTATGTTCTTATCAATGGCTATTGTTCAGAGGTATGACTGAATTTACATTCAAAATCAGTAATCTACATTAAGTATGCTTTTCTATATTTGAACTTACCTGTTGCTTCTTTGATTCACAAATTATATTTATAACTTCAAAAAGAGAATTTTTTCCAACACACTGACTAAAATTCTTAAACTAAGTAGACAAAATAATATATATATATATATATATATATTATGTATAATAAATTAAATTATAAGTAATATTATAAATATAATATATATAATTACATATTCTATAAATGCTATAATATCATAAATATACCGGAAAGCCGGGAATACTTTGTGACACTTTTCGCTTCTTTTGTTTTTAACTTCCGGATTATTGAATCAAATATGTTGTCACTTTACTTCTTGACAACGTCATTACCCATTCATTATCTATTTTTGTTTTCTCACAACCGAAAAAAGTATCACATACCTCATAAATTGCTCGATTTCTTGTTTATCAGAAAGAACACAATAAAGCATAATATCACGTCCTTATCTAGCTATAGCCTTAGGTAACATCATTGTACAGGTTATCAGTATCTTATCCACAATTAACTTTTGAAATGAATATAAATTTGCTCTATCCGTTTTAGTGTGTTTTAGTGTCATGTCAAAAAGTTTCCCTGCAGTTTCAGAAAGTAACAATGGTTAATTAAAGTTTATTTTTTAAAATCTTCAAAATCTTAACAACGATATTTTAAAAATTCAAAATACTTTATTTTTGTAATAATCAGGAGCCAGGTTTTCGATGCAGTCATCAAAGTCAGGTCTCCAGTATTCAGACAATTCTGCAACCATATTTTATAAGTTTACAACTTTTTAAAATTTAAAATTAACAAATAATTTAACATACTTAAAAATTAGCTTTATGTTAATAAGATTCATAAACAAATAATTTATATAAATTACCGCAAACTTGTCTTGAAACACGTTTCGAATTAGGTCTGCAGGCAACTTTGCAGATTAACAATGTGCAAAAGAATAAAATGTAGATCTTCATTTCGACTGTAAAATAGGACTTATGTAAATTGATATTTAAATAAACTTAACGAATTTTCAAAAATTAATAAATATTTCTGTCAAAAATGTGATTTAAATATATATACTTAAGATCACTTTTCTAAAGAGACTAATTATTATTTCATGGAATATATTTATTCATCTCATAAATATTAGACATTTAAGTCTGTTTTTAATCTGTATAAAGAATAATCAATTACTAAATAACGAAACTAGTGTTTAATTTTTGTTTCGAACTTAAATTTGTTCTTAAAGATGTTATGAACTTGAAACGCGTTAAATTCATTTGTTTTGTACAGTATTATTATGAATTTGATTTAAATATTTGATTTACATAATTAAGAATGTTATTAAATAAAGAAGAGACATAAAAATAAAGAGAACACCATAACGACAGACAGTATATACTGCTGATAACAGGAAAGACGAGACAGTTAAGAACGTGGAGAAACGCAACATCAAATCAGGGCGACTTTCCCCTAATTTTCATAGATTAATCAGATATATAGTCAGATATATCGGGCACCATCCTTTATTACCTAGTCCCTTGTTGCGGGCCTAGCCAAAATAAAGGCTTTCTTTGTGCTCCCGAAGATAGAAGTAGTTTGTTTTAAAAAATAGTAGATATCATTAATAGGATATATTTCATCAGAATTGGAAAATAAATAGGCGGTTCCAGTTCTGATAACTTCCTTAAAATGTTAAGGTAGTTATTAGAAGGTGACGTTTGAAAGCATAATATCATGTAATTAAAACTAAATGTATTTTTGTTTTTATAATTCCACATTATTAATAATTCTATTCATTATATTTTTATCGTTAATATTGTTACTAGTAATGATATTATTGACATTGCCGAAGCTTAACAACACCTTTCTAACAGTAATCTGTAAAAGTTATAATGTTTCTAATTGTTTATTTGACGAAAATCTTTGGAAATTGTATGGAAATTAGAACTCTCTATCAAGATGACTATGTCTTAATTGAATATTTGTATACATTTAAATTTACCCAAAATATACTTTCTCGTAAACGTTCATACTCTTTTTTAGATTCAATTTTACTTCTAACTGTAATTTAAATGCTTACCCAGCTGAAGGATTCCAATTTGACCATGCGACTATCTGTCTTGAAGTCACTGTAAAATTAACAAAATATTTCCATGCATTTCGTTAAAATACCTTTCTGGAAACATTTTAAATAACATTCAAGCGTCGAATTTCATCTGCTCCATTGATCGGCCGTTCCTTGATTTTCCAACTATGTCAATACAAACTTTAACTGATCAAATATATCATATTTTTATTCTACTATAAACAAATTTTTCCAATATCGTTCAGTTAATATTTCCTTTTCTAAATAGTTTAATCATTGGTTTAAAAAATTGAGAAACGCAACTAGAACACAATGGGCCAGATGGAAACGGAGTGGAAACCGTCGTCACTTTCAATTACATTATATACTCCAAAAACAATTTTATAAAGAATGCCAAGTATCTTTTCGAAATTACTTCATAAGTGTTCTTTCTAATTATTCTTTTGACACCTCGTACGGTTTGGTGATTTATTCTTAAGTTTTTCTGAGAAATACCTAAGAAAAAACAACATATACCTGATGACATGATATAGCCTATCGTTTTCAGAAATCAAAGAAACCATCGCCAAACTAAAACACTTAAATTTTAGCGCGGATCGTGTACCTGCCATCTATTTTTTTTTTGTTTGTTACATTACAACCCGTCCTATCTAAACTTTTTCCAGCCTACTTTAATATAGCTATATTCCGAAACAATAGCATTCATCTACAATAAAAGTTATAAGTAAAAAGACACTAATGAAATAAACAAAGTATATTTCTTTCTGAACAAATTTTGCCATCTACCATATACTAAAGGTACTACACACATTAAGGAAATCCTCTGAAGAATTAACTGTGCATGCCTGACCTTGAGGAATTCCTGCTAGTCTGTGGGGGAAATCCTCAATTACTAAAAATTACTATGTTATTATTAAAATTACTAATTATAAATTAAGTAATTAGAATTACTAATCAGATTGGGATTATCTGATTTCAAAGAGTCAAATATGAGATACATCGATCGTCTTTTAACTTATGCATAATATCTTAATGGCATAATATCCAATTATCGGCTCAAACTGAAAGTTCCTTCTAGGAGTACTCTGTCACTATCATGTCTATATAGGATGGCAACAATACCAGTTCAGGCATGCGTGTAGCACTGTGTCGAGCGCTTAATGGTACCCCAGTTGTTGGTTGCAGTGCGTGCAGCCGACTTTATAAAACCTGTTGCAAATGGTTTGGGTGAACACAGAAAAACCCGTTGTCGGCGACGGGCTGCTTCGGATATCACGTACCGTGGCGAACGACTCCGACAGGTCTTTCGGCGAATCTGCCGGTCAGTGTGCTTTGTCGTGCGCTGGTGCGATCTACTTCCTCTTCGGAATATTCGCAGATGTACTGTATCTGTGTCTAACGTGTCACACATCGCTGGATGGTACTCACGTCGTTTCTATCACGCGTGGCAACTGTGCGCATCGACAAAAAGAGGTCGTGCAGCTGAAGAATACGATCTCGTTTCCCAGTTGTTAACTGTAAGTATTTGGCCCATTTACGCCTCCGAGGCATTTTCTACGCTTCTTCGATAGCTAGGCTGCGCGAGCCGACGCTAATAGCATTTACGGCCCGAGCTAACAACTGGTCTTTATAGCCCGAAACTGAGTACCATATGAAACGATTGCTCACCTCTGTCACCTCTGTCGCTCCTGCAATTTGCATATGGCTATGCTCATTTCTTTGTAGTGATTCCATTTCGTTTCTGAGGAATGTACTTACCTATTACAGAAATTGCAGTACTTCCGTTGTATAGACTACCTTAATTGTGTTTTTTTCCTTTTAATTTAGTGGCAGGTTGTTTTTATACGATAGAAAATTTTCCAAGAATTTCTGTATATTTACATTTATAAATTATAACATTGGGTCGTATTACGTGTTTTATGAAAATAATAAATATAAAACTATATGTTGCTTCCTAATGTTTCATTCTATATAAAGTAAATTAAACTGGGTATTTGTTGAGGTTTTGTATTCTAGATGTAGCAATGTTGTTTTGCACTTTCAAATGTTTTTTCATTTTTTAGCGTTTAAATATTTAAATATTTTATTATTAAAATATACATAACAAAAAGTAGATTTAAATAAAATTTAAAAAATTTAAGCAAAGTTTTGTTCCCACCTACTACATGATTAGTATTGGGATAGATGTAAAGAGCACAAAAAAGAGTCGAAATTCTCAATTAACTCAAATAAATTTTATTTTAAATCTGATTTACAAAAGAAAACACGAAGTTTTTATATTTTACACTGTGACAAAAGTACAGCTACCAAAGAAAGTATGCAGATTTGTACAGTATTTTTAGGACAAAATATTAGTATTTTGTGGCGTAAACAGAGCTTCTGACCACTGCATCACATCATTCCATTGAATTAACTAAAGTGGCCACACACGTTAAGGAAATCCTTTGAGGAATAATTGTGCTGGCCTGGCATTGAGGAATTCCTGTTAATGTATGGGAGAAAACTGTACAGTTTCGGCGGCCTGTACAGACCGCCAGAGTAAAAACGAAAAATCATTTGATTTTCCTGCAGTTTTGGACTGCGCAGGCCAACCGTAACGAGTGTGCCGTTGTGACATTCAGTTGAGAGGCCTCTGAGTAGTGAAAACAATGTCTCGTGAATGTTTGGAAGAATTATTTTCTATAACCTTATTAACTTTTATTATTTATAATCTAAAAAATTAATTTTTCAGGTTATAAATTATTTTCAGATAAAAAATTTTTCGAGTAAATTAAAATTATAAATAATTTTAATATTAACAAAACTTATCGAATGTAGTTGAGAATTATCAATATATATTTGCTTTTTTTGAATAAATTAATATCCGAATAAATTAAAACACAACAATTTGAAATAATATTTTAACAATAAGACAAAATAAAATAGGGAAATAGTTTAATATAATTATTTAAATTATATTTGTTACTTATTTATTAAAAATCGTATTGATTTTGAAAATAACTGTTTTTTGTTCAATTAAGAATTGTTCGTAAGATACGAGAATATTGCAAAAAGAAGAATGCTTTTTAAAATATTTGTGATAATAACAATTCTTTTTAATATTATCCGATCTTGGACACCCAAGAAGTTCGATGTGTAAATAACTGTAGCTCTAGTTTTTAAAAAGATTTTTTTTTAATCTATCCACCTTTAAATAAAAATAATTCTTTATACATTAAGAAATAATTTAATAATTTTTAAAGATTATTATGTTATATCCAGCCAGTTATACCCGATGGTTTTTCGTCTGTAAATTTATTCCATGAATTTTTTTGGTAGTAAAATCGACTTGCCATTGATCTTTCGCTGATAATTGATGCTTTTTAACAGAATTTATAGCCCAAGATTTCTCTTGAAAAGTTAATTTTTTGATCTGAAATAATTTCACTAAAAATGATTTACATGATAAACTAATTTTGTGATCAGTGCTACACAAACCACTACTACTACTATTTATACACAGACTTCTATGCACACTTTTTTCCTGCGAGTTTTAATACAATTTGTTAACAATAAACTTCCAAAAACAGCCAGTGCGTCGTCATCAGATGCATGACCGGCTGACTAACTGAAACATTTTCCTTCTCGTGTGTGGGCGATAGGAAATTCTGAATTTCCTCAAGGCCAGGCCTGCACAGTTATTCCTCAAATGATTTCCTTAACGTGTATGGCCACCTTAAGTTGTCTGGAAGAATGCAGTTATCAAATGATATCAAACAAAGAATGGTAGATATGCGTTTGAAAGAAAAAAAAAAGACCTTTATTGAAATTAGTAAAATATTTAATGTGCATAAAACTGTTGACGTGAAAATGGTGAAGTGTTTTCAAATATATGGGACCATTGTTTCTGCCCGAAAAGTCATGTAGACCATGAAAAACAATATCACACTTGGATCGTTTGATCAGGCAAACGAGTGCAGCTAACTCTTGTTTGACTGCTTTACATATTAAATGTGATATGGGTAACCCAGATATAAACTTAAAGACTGTATGAAGACATTTGACTAGTTTTGGATTACATTGGAGATGACCAGCAAAGAAATCACTCTTCTCTGCAAAAAACAAAAAGTTGAGATTAGAGTTTGCACATGATCACATCACTTGGACCGAACAAAAATGGTCCAAGGTGTTATGGAGTGTTGAATCTAAATTCAATGTCTTCTCAAGTGATAGTATTCGATATGCCAGACGATCAGTGAATATGAGATATGAACAAAAATACATACTTCCTATAATAAAGCATGGTGGTGGCCGCATAATGGTGTGGGGATGTTTTTCTGCAAATGGAATTGGTCCAGTTCATAAAATTAATGGAATAATGGATCAAACCGTTTATTAGGACATACTGCAGAATCAAATGCTTCCTCATGCACGTTGTTTAATGCCAAGGAAATGAATCTTCCAACAGGACAATGACCTAAAACAACCAGTAAATTTTTGTAAGGATATGGTTGATATAACTGGCTGGATAGAACATAGTAATTTTAGTAGAAAAGGGTGAATTTTATGACATGGCCAGCCAAATCGCCAGACCTCAACCCAATAGAGAAACTTTGGGATGAGGTTGAGCGCCATATACGCCAGCGTACATATTCGAATCTAGATGAATTGTGGTGTACCATTCAAAAAGCATGGTATAAGACTCCCTAATCACTGCTTGACGACTTACAAGTTAGTTTATTCAATGGAACGTAGATGTAATGCAATGATCAAAAGCTCTGATTATGCTACAAAATACTAATATTTTGTCCTAAAAATACTGAAGATATCTGCATAATTCCTATCTTGTGAATTTATGAATCTATGAGTTTTAAATCTGATTTACAAAAGAAAACTTCGTTTTTTCTTTTGTAAATCAGATTTAAAATAAAATTTCTTTGAGTTAATTGAATATTTTGACTCTTTTTCGTGCTCTTTTCAACAATTACAAAATTAATTCAGTAGGTTGTGAGCAAAATAGAGGTTTCATTTTTAAAACTTATGTCAAGGGTAAATGTACTTTTGGCCACTACTGTATATTAAAGGTTCCTTATCAAACAACACGCCCAATGATTCATGAGATAAAGATGCTGAAATATAATTTCACGCAAGTCTGTTACATTACATATCAGAAAGTTAAATTAATTAGTAAAAACTAAACAAAGACCCTAATTAATTATTGTCATAGATCCAAAATATTTAGGTTTTCACTTTCATATAATCAGGAAACTCTGATGAGCGATTTAGTAGCATGAATTGAATGAATTTATGCCACGAAAATCGCACATAGACTTGTACTTATAACATATAATTAATATTTAGGAGGTTAGTGGGAAAATAGCAAAACCACGAAATACGAGTTATCACGAAATAATACACTAACAAAATAAACGAAATGACAAAAATAACAAAAGTTTATATATTAATCTCGAATACACGGATATTGCGATATTTCAGTTTTTTCTTACTTGGGAAAAAATATTAGATACTAAATAAAATAATAAAAATGTATAAATATTACGATATTTAAAATACTGTATTAAAATAAATACTATTATAGTCTACTTGGACATAAGCTATTAATAGAACTCTGAAAAATTAATTCAGGTGATAAAATGAAGAATTTTTGTTTTTTCTGATTCTGAACTCACTTTTGTGTCGATAACCAATACACCGGTATAAAGTCCTATTAATAACACAGGTCTGCAAAAAAAATTTTTTCCAGCTGCATGGAATATTTTTGCTGAATTATATGTTTTAAATATCGTAGATTCTAAAAATGACTTCCGTTACATCCCATCACGTAAAGGATTTTTGCAAAATAAAAACAAATTTGTGATAAAAACTCTTATTTATTACAATGAACTAAATATGTTATATTTTCTTACAACTTATCAACAAATTGTTTCTGATATTTAAACACAATTTTATGTTTACTCTTTTTTCTTATGAAACCTTTTCTTCTTCTTTTTGATGCTTCTCCAAACTCGTTTCCGATTTCCTTCTCTGGTTTCTCGATTGAGCATCCAACAGTAGTCAGCTAACATATTGACATCCCATTTTCCTTTTCACGTCTCTCGATATCACGGACATCCTGGTGAAATCTTTCACCCTGTTCTTCATTGTAGGCTCCCAAGTTTTCGGGAAAATAGTCAATATGGGAGTGTAAGAAATGAACTTTTAAGCTCATCTCGCATCCTTGAGCTTCATACGCTGCTGCCAGCATGCGTTGTACAATGGTTTTGTAGTCAGGGTCCTTAGTATTCCCCAAAAACTTAAGCACTACATTCTTGAATGAGTCCCATGCTTCTTTTTCCTTTTCTCCTATTGTTTCCAGAAATCTGCTTTGTCTCGATCTCCAAGTTTGAATTTGAAATATGCAAATTAAACTTTCTTCACAAACTCACTTATGTTTCTTTGTTGACTTTTCACTGTGTATTCACCACAAACATAACAGAAGCTGTCGGGAGAAATTACACAACCTCTGCGAGCCACATTCCAGAAATAAAAATACAAACACAGTAGCATTCGAATGCTGGATATAAACCAAGTGTGGCATTAGATGGCCAGCGAGATACTGAACTTATTTAGCTTGTTGAAACACGATCTAATCCAACAGCAGGTTGTTTATACTTATTCCTACTATCCCAAATAACATGTCGAAACATGCTCAACCTCACCAATAATATTACTCACGATCAACTTTTAACCCGTTTCTATACGATCATGCGACCTTCCTCCTAATGCTAAAACTACTTAATCCACTCCCCCTACCACTACTCTCTTTAACCATTAACATTTTTATTTATTTATTACCAAGTCCGGCTATAATTGATAGAATTAATATAAGAAGTCTTCGTTTTAAGACCATTTTTTAAATAAAAAAAAAGAATACTAAATTTTAAGTTAACTAGAAATTTTACGCTAAATACAAAGAAAAACTTGAGTGTAACAAAAAAAATTGACAAGATGGAATTTTTTGGTATTTTTTTTTGTTTTTACCAATTTTTATACATTTTCTTACAGATTTCAAATCTGTAAGAAAATGTATAAAAAATCATTGTAGGTTTTTTAATTGCAGATTTGTGTAAGTTATATCCAAGTAGACAATTTATAATATTGTAAGTTTAAGGACTGTAAGGCAACTAAATTCATTTATTAAAATAAATATTTGAAAAATAAAGAATTATAAAATATTTTTATTTCAAAATTTTAATGAAATACTTTTTATAAAAGCACTTAAAAGGTAAAAAAATCATTGTTTTTAGCTTTCATAGCATTCTTGATATTACGCGACCAAAAATAAATTTGTGGAATGCTCATGTTTAAAAATACTCTTTGTTAAACTTTCTATCAATTTTTATAGAATTTACTTGAACACCGATGCTTTTATTTTTTACCGATGCTTGGTAATACCAAGAATTCTGTGAAAGCTGAAAACAGTTAATTTTTAGTTTTTAGTCCATTTATGTAAATAAAAATCGTTTTTTAAAGTTATTTTTCAAATTAAAGAGACATATATATGTATGAACGAATAAACAGCTACCATAATAGATATTTGAATTATTTTTTTATTTTTTATGTTGTGCTTTTTATTAATTTGTACCTTTTGTACTCTCAGAGAAGTAAGCGACCTAAAACATTAAAAATATACTTTTAGTTTTATATATTTTTTATATGTAAAAGATTGAATAATCGAAATTCTTCTCTGTTGAAAATTTATCGGGAATTAGATAAAAATTGAACTACATGATTTTATGTGGAAATACAACAGACAACCAGACTGAGTAAGTTAACAAAAAGAATATAGGTTATATCTGATTACTAGAATCTGATAAAACACAGAAATTGAAAGAAAAAACATGGTAGAAAAGTCATTCGAAATTAACTAACTTTTTACTCTCTTCGCTTTATGTGTACAGAGGAGACCTTTTTTAGTAATCCCATTATTAGTTCGGCCAGGTCCACAATAGGGTTTACGAGTGATGGTCCGCAATATATTCAAACGGGTTAACTCCGAATTCGGACGAATTCGGTCTCGTGTCCTCTCACAACGATAGGTTGCCATCTTAACCGATCGGTTATTCGGCCGTCATTCAGAACTAATTTTATTTACCGTTTATCGTTATTGAAAAATATATTATTGAAGATCAAAAATGAATCTACCGAATAAAGATGTCAACTTTATCGAAAAATTTGTTATTTTTATGTGTTTTGGGGAGTTGAAATATTAAACTAAATACACATTAACTTAAATACAAACTATCGTTTCACAGCGAATTTGAAACGTATTGTTTTATTTAGGACACGATATTTAAATTTTTATACAATAAGAATGTATAAATTTTTTCTGATTTAATAAATTTACACCATTAATGATAAATGCTTAATTATAAAATTTAAGAAGAATTTGATCATTAATCTTCAATACTCTGCAAGCAGATAGATATTAAGTTATGTCTCATTTCATATTAACTATCAAGTAAATCATCCGATAAATGACGTAGTTATCATTTTGCCATACGAGGTAATATATAAATTATTTGTAAAGAATAGCTAAAATATTAATTTAAAAAAAAACTATTTTAATGAAATCACGCATTTTCTATGATATAAGATTTTTGTAATAAAGCAGCCATATATACTGTGTAGTAACAATATGAAGAAAAACTTTAACTTCGTAAATATTTGGATAGGATTTTTGCTAATATTAATATGCACTTAGGAATTGATATAAAATATCAATAAAGTAAGAATGATAGCTAATATTGAGTTTCCAATAGTTAATCTATACAAAGAGCGTTAAACCTCTAATTATGTATTTATTTAATATTTTTCGATTGGATTCATTTCGACTTTTTTAGTGCACGTTTATGTCCGTATATTGCCTATCACAATTAGACAAAATGCAGTAGGGGAGACCGGGGCAACTTCGGCATACGGGGCAAGTTTGTCAAGCGCTTTTTTTTAAAATCAAATTAAAAGGAGACTTTGGTTATAGGTTAGACAGTTGAGTTTTATTGGTGGCTTGTTGAGTGTAGTGTTTTTATTGTTCTCCAACAAGCGTAGTTGAATTATCAAGCAAATTTTCATTTTCGTTCAATTCCATATAATATTTTTTTTCCATTTATATTGAATTGGCAGGTTTTGTTATAATTCCATGATAACGAAAGTTACTTTTCCTGTTAGAAGGATGTAACTTCAACTTATTCACGTGGCCAGATCGTGGCTTGGCATTCTGTTCTCAGGGTTGTACTTAATGTTTCGAAATCATGACTAGCGGGGTAAGATCGGCAACATAAAGCCACATTAGAAGCAAAGGATAAAAATCAAACAGATGATAAATGAAAACATGTTTGCATTTGTTATTCATGTATATATGTCTTTGAACTTGCATTTCGTTGTAATAATATTAAATGGGTGTTGGATTTGTATTTCTTTGTTTTAATAGTGAATTCCAACTTATACATTGTTAATAACATAATTTTATATACGTGCCTATCTTGCCCCATTACTGTTGCCCCTATACCAGGGGCAACTTTAATAAAAATAATTAAAATAATTACAACTTTACAAAAAGAGAGAAGTTGCCGATCTTGCCCCTATACCCGGGGCAACTTCGTCAATTTCTCTCTTCTTGTAAAGTTGTAATTATTTTAATTATTTTTATTTCCAAACTGATTTTAACCAGTTCTATAGTAAGAAAACATTCCAATAGACAATATGCAAAGCTTTTTTTTCAGTTTACAGCAGTATTTATTACACAAAATTTAAGTAAAGCTTAACATGCCGATCTTGCCCCGGTCTCCCCTATATATAAATCACAATCCTCTTAGAATTACGTAAACGTACTTTAACGTCAGTTCAAAGTTGACCTTAAACGATTAACTATATGATATATATTATATTTGAATGTTAAAACATGATATTATGTGAAATAGGTAATATCAAAAATTATTTGGCTCCAAATAAACGCGGAGTTCTATCTTCTATAAGTATAATGAAAAATGATAGCGATGACTTGGTTGACTAGTCTTGGTTATTTAATAAAATCTTGCAAATCTCTACATTATCTCTAAATTCTGGTTAATGGCTAAATTACCTCAATTTATATAAATGTAGATAGATCGAATACGGAGAATTACTATCACAGTAATTTAGTAATGAGGAAAACATTTGTTTTTACTATGTTTAAAAGTATTAAATAAATTGGTTACAGATGCGTAACTTTATTAATTAACTAGGAGATCGCGCGACTTTGTCGTAACGCAACAGAATTAAAGAGGAGCTGGAAGGAATGAAGCGATTCCAGCACTTGTTAGATACAGAAGAGGCGACTGGCGATCTTTGCATTTACTGCCTCAAATATCCCAAAGCTACTGGCAAATCTGTCCACACCGACAATTATGTCACCAAAACTAACTGAAACGCCTTTCGTGAACAATTTAAATGCTCCTGGAAAGCCTGTAACAGAAATGTACAAAAAAGACATTGATAAGTGCATCATTCACCTAAACAATTGCGTAAAAATCTGCTAACGCAACCCCTCCCACCAAACAAAAGCTAGAACTTTAGTATCATGGTGGGACAGAGAGCTCGCAACAGTAAGGAAAGAGGCTAGAAAGTTAAGAACGGCATACCAAAAACAACACGACGGTGACCTTCGCAACACCCTTAGTCCTGCCTATATCAACAAGTTTAAAAATTAATTAATTAATAACTATAAAACCTTAATTATCCAAAAGAGACATAAAGCCTGGAGGGAGTTCTGCGGGCGGTTCGATAAACCGTGGACCGCCAACTTGGCATTACACGTACAAATCATTGTCAAATGTTACGACGATAGTCATATCTAATTAAATATTATTACTATTTGTTATTTTTGTGTTCTTAAACACTATAAATTATGGACTTCTGTAACCGTGGAAAATTTACAAATAATTGTTATTGTTGACGTATTTTCTTTATTGTTATTGATAACTGTATTCTCCTCTCCTTCCAAATATTTTTGTTCCTTATTAAATAAATATAAATTAACTAATTAACGAGTTTTGTGGGAGTTTAATTAATACCAATATTTTAGGTGTTTATTATAAAAAGAATCAAATATACGAGTATTAAGAAATTTAGTTAGTTAGTTAGTTTGTTCTTTACATATTTCAATATGGTTTGAACAAATGTAATTAAAATTTTGAGGAAGTACAGTGCGCTCTCACCCAAAACTTGTAGACGACTGCTTTTGTTCGTATTATCTTTATTAATCTCTTTCCTGCAACATGCACTCTTTCTGTCATATCAGCGAAATATGTCATTCTAATAGCAAAAACCAGCATGTTAAAAGCAGTTTAAAAATTTGTGTATGGCGTAACTTGAAAGCTTTTTGAGATACGGCCACCTATCTGCTTAGCATCTCACGAACCAATGGTCTAATTAGGCCTATAATAAAAATTTCTAGAAACATTTTCCCCTAAGTCAAATTTTGAAGGGCAGTCCTTTCAAAATTTCAAATTTTCAACAAAAAGCACAGGAGTTATTAAGCTTCAAAGTGCACGAAAAAATTTGCTTCTTCAAACACACACAAGTAACACATGCCCACAAACAAACACACGATAATATACTTATATGCTAGAAAATCCAAAACGTTTTTGAATATGTATTCAAAATCTTGAGTCCAAAAATATAAAAATATTGATTTGTTGATCAATGGCCTCATATTTTTCCTAAGTATAAGAGAATAAAGTAATTACTTTGCTACAAAGTTATCAGCAATCACAAATTATGTTTTTTAGTTTTTTCAAGGGTCTCGGTTAAAGGGTTTAATTGATTTTTGGCAAAGTTTCATTGGTTGGCTGATTACTATTATATATTTGGCTGTTAATGGAACGTTACAATTAATATTAGAAAACAATTTTAATTTCTTGATTCATCACCTGCAGATAAATTTATTTCAACAACAATTTTCTGTTGAAAAACGAAAATTTCTGTTTAACTGGCCAACGAAATTGCGCCATTCTCTACAATACAAGCATCACATTCTAAGCTAGCACAAAACACGTACTGGGGTTTTCCAATGTGCCAAGCAAAAGTCATTGGTTAATTTGCCTCAAAATAACTGTCGATTTGTCTTAATTTTCTTAAATGAATTTAAATAAGATCGATTGGTTTTCATTTTCTTAAATAGATTTTTGTCATTTTTATTCTGTTTTGTTACATTTTCTATTTTTTTTTTATAATTTATTTAATTCTCCAGAATATAGTTCTTCTTATAATATCTTGTTCTATTTATTCTAGTATTTTAATATATTATATTCAATAAAGCTTTTTTTTATTCGTCATCGAACATACACTTTGCTACGTAATCGGCTGCAGTCTGAAATAATAAATTGTAATTGTTGTATATTTTATAAATTTAAAATTGACAAAGTATTAAATATTTTATCACTTACTTCATGCTCGACTTCGTTATTCAAATTCAAAATAGAAAAGCATCGAGGACAGTGTGCTTTCAGTTCCTCCTATTGGAATAAATATATACAGTACTGTAAAGTTCACAAACCGAATAATAGTCGAACCTCCAATAACAACAACATCTTAATGATAAGAAAACAAAAAATGGCCTTTTTTTGTATGTTCTTATCAATGGCTATTGTTCAGAGGTATGACTGAAATTACATTCAAAATCAGTAATCTACATTAAGTATGCTTTTCTATATTTAAGCTTACCGGTTTGTTTGATTCACAAATCATGTTTATAATTTCAAGAAGAGAATTTTTTCCTAAACACCGAATAAAACTTTTAATCTAAGTAGAGAAAATCATTAATATTAAATATATATATGAATAATAAATGAAATATTATAAATATATTATATATAATTACATATTCTATAAATATAGGCCTAATATCATAAATACATCGGTAAACCGAAATACTTTGTGAGACTTTTCGCGTTTTGTTGTTCTTATTAATGGATTATTAAATGAAATACTGTATGTCAAATTTTACGAATATTTAACATTTTCCTCTCTTTACACATAGAGATGTTAATTGTTAATTTGTTATTTTATAAATATAGTATTATGAAAAATGTTTGTCATAATTTTATTCCGTCGCTTGAGATAACTTCATGACGGCTTGCTTGTTTCACAAATCTATAATGAACTCTATGTCTCCATATTATTTCGCTGTAATTGATTATAGGAAAATAAAAGTAAAAAAAAAATCCTTAATTAGAAATTTTTAAATTATTTTTAAATTATTATTTTTAAATTATTAATTTTGTAAAGCAAACAATTTTTTTAATCGTTCAAAACACCATAAATCTTACTTTTTATTATTACTAGAAATATAAATCTAAACTTCTTGACAATATGATAACCCATAATTTGTTTTTGTTTTTTCACTACCGAAAAAAGTATCATATACCTCATAAACTACTTGATTTTTTATTTATCAGAAAGAACACAATAAAGCATAATATCGCGTCCTTATCTAGCTATAGCCTTAGGTAACATCATTGTACAGGTAATCAGTATCTTATCCGCAATTAAGTTTTGCAATGGATATAAATTTGCCCTATCCGAAAGGAGTAGTTCTAGAGTAACGTCAAAAAGTTTCCCCTGCAGTCTCAGAAAGTAACCACGGTTAATTAAAGTTTATTTTTTAAAAACTTAGAAATCTTAACAACGGTATTTAAAAAATTCAAAATACTTTATTTCTGAAATAATCAGGAATCTCCTTTTCGATGCAGCTATAAATCTGAGATTTGCGGGATTCAGAATAATCTGCAACCATATTTTATAAGATTACAACTTTTTAAAATTTAAAATTAAGAAATATTTCTAACATATTTATAAACCAGCTTTATGTTAATAAGATTCATGAATAAATAATTTATATAGCTTACCGCAAACTTCTTTTGAAAGACGTTTCGAATTAGGTCTGCAGGCAATTTTGCAGATTAACAATGTGCAAAAGAATAAAATGAAGATCTTCATTTCGACTGTAAAATAGACCTTATGTAAATCGATATTTAGATACTTTACGAATTTTCAAAAATTTATGAATATTTCTCTCAAAAATGTAATTCAAATATATGTACTTTTCGAAAGAGAGTAATTATTATTTCATGTGAAATGGTGTTAATTTATTAATCTCCGAACAAATATGAAATATTTAATGCACGTATGAAAATTGGCGCCCAAACCACATTATGGCAAGGACCCTGCTCTCTATTGGCCCGCTGTCACTACGCTTCGCCAATCGCGTTAATTCTTGACAGTTGTAACATACAGACAAGAGCGTCATGGCAGTATGTGATAAATGATGATATCAAAAGTGGATAACAATGAAATGACCTATACGTGTAAATAACGGAAAAAGAACAGAGAAGGACCGCGAAGTGAAAATGTGAAAATAAATATGAAATTGAGTCGATAACATAATCGAACAAGTCGAGGCAGCTTATTGGCGCAAAATTCGCTGCCGTCAATGCCAAACAATTGTTGTCATAGACTTCGGAAAGCTAAATGCTTGTAATGAAAGTCACTTAGCGTGCACGGGCGAAAGCCTGGGACCGTTCGGGCTACCAAGCTGTCTCGAATCTGTGAAATCATAACTGTGACATATAACGACGTCCTATCTGTCTTTTTTCTCCGTTATCACCATGCTATGAGCCACATAATTATAAAATGGAAAAACTATGATGGAAAAGTGACGAATCTAAAGTATCGTGAGCACGTATTATGATGTATGCATAGGCATACGTGGACTAGAGAGATAGAGGAAAGAGAAAGGAAAGAGCAAAGATGAGTGCTTAAGAAGAAGGATAGGCAGGGTCAGATCCTCAGATATGTGCGACGACTTTCGAACGAATAGATGTGTACTGTACAGTACATGTGCTGATCTTTGTAATTATAAATTGTGAATACTTGTGACTAATATAATTATTTTTTTATTTTGTGCATGTTATAAGTTATAAGTAAATATAAACAAACAACACTAACCCGATAACATTAAATCTAAATACCAAAATGATTAATTTACTGTGTTGTTGTTATTTCTTACTCCTGTTTCTAGGTATTCGGTATTCGGCCAAATAGTGAAAAATAGGCCGAATAGGCCGAATACCGAATATTAACCGAATATTCGTTACATCACTAATAAGTACCAATGACTCAAACTTAATCGTTTGCTCCTCCAGTCCTGCAATATGCATATGGCTATGCGCATTTCTTTGTAATGTTCCGATTTCATTTCTGAGGAGTATATATACCTGTTACAGAAATTGCAGTATTTTCATTATATACACTTACCTTAATTGTGTTTTTTTCCTTTTAATTTAGTGGCAGGTTGTTTTTATACGATAGAAAATCTTCCAAGAATTTCTGTATATTTTAATTTATAAATTATAACATTGGATCGTATTACGTGTTTTATGAAAAGAATAAATATAAAACTATATGTTGCTTCCTAATATTTCATTCTATATAAAGTAAATTAAACTAGGTATTTGTTGCGGTTTTGTATTCTTGATGTAGCAATGTTGTTTTGCACTTTCAAATGTTTTTTCATTTTTTAGCGTTTAAATATTTAAATATTTTATTATTAAAATATACATAACAAAAAGTAGATTTAAATAAAATTTAAAAAATTTAAGCAAAGTTTTGTTCCCACCTACTACATGATTAGTATTGGGATAGATGTAAAGAGCACAAAAAAGAGTCGAAATTCTCAATTAACTCAAATAAATTTTATTTTAAATCTGATTTACAAAAGAAAACACGAAGTTTTTATATTTTACACTGTGACAAAAGTACAGCTACCAAAGAAAGTATGCAGATTTGTACAGTATTTTTAGGACAAAATATTAGTATTTTGTGGCGTAAACAGAGCTTCTGACCACTGCATCACATCATTCCATTGAATTAACTAAAGTGGCCACACACGTTAAGGAAATCCTTTGAGGATTAACCGCGCATGCCTGGAAATTTTGCATAGGAAATTCTGAATTTCCTCAAGGCCAGGCCTGCNTGTATGTAGAGAAAAAATTTTCATGAAACAAAAGTGTTTAATCGGGACTTTTCTACGATACGTAAAAGGAACAGTCCGATCTTAGGTATGTATGATGTAAGAACCATTAAACGTTTCCTATCTTTAAAATAATCACATTAATAATTATGTTATAATCTCTATTATTGTAATACTAAAATATTACAAATTTTTTAATTAAAATATCATTTTTTATAAATATTTACTTTATATCAAAATCTCACAAATTTCTCCGAACCTCTCGCAATGCACGATTTCAAATAGACTGTCATTGATTTGCTTATTCAGCTATATTAAAGGTTACTTATCAAACAACACGCCCAATGATTCATGAGATAAAGATGCTAAAATAGAATTTCAAGCAAGTCTGATACACTACACATCAAAAAGTTATATTAATTATTAAAAATCAGATAAAAACCCTAATAAAGTATTATCATGAATTCGAAATATTTAGAGCTACAATTTTACATAATCATGAAACTCTGATGACTTTCATTTACTACAAATAATGTTAATGATAAATTATGTTAGAACAATAAAGCTCGTGTTTCTTTTATATATTGCTTACTTTTTCGTTACATCGAAGTTGTAGATCCTACGAGATTTTTCTTTTACACGGCGTTCTTTGGAATGTATTCAATTAGCAAGAAGAGGAATAGATGTACAGTACCTTCTCAGAAGTAAAAACAACTGAAAGGCGACTCGGCAGACTGAACACAGACAGCCGGAAAGATTATCGGTTTCGATACTCGATACAGATACTGGCCGGTATCAATATTTCAAGACCGATACCTTCGATACTTTGAAACCTCTTGTAATACCGGTATACTTTTGTGCTTTCGAGACACCCCTACACGGGAAAAGCTATCCTAGTATCTGATATCTCGTACCTGATAACACAGACAATCAGTATAAGAACAAAAGCAATCGATGGAGATTGCATTGTTCTTGTGTTTCGTTCCTTTTTCGGGCCTATTTTCCATTAGGCGCAAGCGATGCTGTTTTTATTTTTGACCCCTAGAACTAAAATTTCATTAGACGCGCTCAGTCGAATCAGAGAGCTTAGACATTGTCACTTTAACCTATCTATATATCAAACACCAAGTCATGAACCCTTATTTTTAACATTTAAACGGACCCTCGTCCCATTTTTTGATTCCTCATGGCAATTAATGGAAAATGGCAAAGTTTAATCAAAATCGATCGAACGGATTTCGAGAACGAACAATTCTGTAAGCGACATAGAAGAGAAGTCGTTAACGCACCGTCTCAATTAAAACTTTCGTTTAGTTTCCATCATACAAGTCCATCAAACTAAACGTTTTTATTCTTTATACCGTTGTTTAAATTAGTATTTGAAGGTCTTCATCCGAGTCTACCCTTGTTTCTTGTGTACTTAAATGATTCATTAATATTTTTCAAAGCTTTAACAGAATGATTTTATATTGGATAACCGTAAAATTCACCCACTTTATCACATCACCTAAAGTCCCGATATTCGTGCAAAAATGCTTTGATTCTTTACAAAATTATGCCAAGAACAATTTTTCAGCAATTAATTATCTTCGATCAAAGGATTTTAGTTTTTACACAGCAAGAAACGTTGAAGAGAATTCTGTTTAGTTTAGCAATAAATTAGAAATCATTTATGAAATTTCATACCTGAGTATCGATGCAGCCACTTCTTTCGAACGTTCTTTGTGTATTACAAGAAAAAATTCTTTGTGTGTTGTTGGAATGACTAAATTGACGTGTTCCCTTAAAACCCCAACTTGGCATTACACGTAAAAATGTTACGATGACAATTATATCTAATTAAATAATACAGTAACACCCCCTTAATGTGGGGTATGCGTTCCTGGACGACAGAGCGCTAAACGAAACAGCGTTAAACGAGGTAATTTTAACACAGAGTAAATAGGGATAAGGGATTANTTTAAATATTTAAAATTTTTTATCATTAATATATAAATAATAAAAATTATATTTAAACAAAGTTTTAAAATTTGAAGTTATATAAAACAGCAGCAGAAATTCGTTAATCCGGTATCCGTTGATTTTGATTTTCGAATAATTCCGGATTATCGGATTTTCCAAAGTAGTCAATAATAGAAATTGTTTGATCGTAAACGGGCATTATAATATTTCGAAAACCACAATTTTTTAAGATACATCGTGTGATAAATTTTCCGGGTGAAAATACTAAAACAAGGTGATTCGTATTTTATGCGAAAAATTTCAGCGGATGATTCTTCGAATAATTTCGATCATAAAAGTGCATATAAACCTACGTTAAAAACAGCATAAGTAAAAGTTACAGGATTATAAAAGAGTGTTAAAATTACATATGTTACGTGAATTCAAATTTGAACGAATCCGTCTTGAAAAATTTCCAATGTTTGTTTTGAAGATAGTAAGGGCAAATTATAAACTAGAATTTATTAAGCAATGTATGCTTAAAAAAGTCTATTCGATGTCCATTTATACGTAGAGTCTAATGAATAACTGTAATGAATAACTGCAAAATTGACTTGGAGGATTATGACTACCATTTTATCTTACATTACATTAATAATTTGATATTTAATTACGTTTATCTTCATTATATTTTGTAAGTAGTTCATTATCGATCTCCAAAGAGACAACTCGTTAACCCTCTGTATGTAGAAAAAAAATTTTCATGAAACAAGTGTTTAATCGGGACTTTTCTACGATACGTAAAAGAAACAGTTCGATCTTAGGTATGTATGATGTAAGAACTATTAAACGTTTCCTATCTTTAAAATAATCATATTAATAATTATATTATAATCCCTATTATTGTAATACTAAACTATTACAAATTTTTAAATTAAAATATCATTTTTTATAAATATTTACTCTATCAAAATCTCACAAATTTCTCCGAATCACTCGCAATGCACGATTTCAAATAGACTGTCATTGGTTTGCTTATTCAGCTATATTAAATATTCCTTATCAAACAACACGCCCAATGATTCATGAGGTAAAAATGCTGAAATAGAACTTCAAGCAAGTCTGATACACTACACATCAGAAAGTTATATTAATTATTAAAAACCAGACAAAGACCCTAATAAATTATTATCATGAATCCAAAGTATTTAGGTCTGCAATTTTACATAATCATGAAACTCTGATGACTTTCATTTACTACAAATAATGTTAATGATAAATTATGTTAGAACAATAAAGCTCGTGTTTCTTTTATATATTGCTTACTTTTTCGTTACATCGAAGTTGTAGATCCTACGAGATTTTTCTTTTACACGGCGTTCTTTGGAATGTATTCAATTAGCAAGAAGAGGAATAGATGTACAGTACCTTCTCAGAAGTAAAAACAACTGAAAGGCGACTCGGCAGACTGAACACAGACAGCCGGAAAGATTATCGGTTTCGATACTCGATACAGATACTGGCCGGTATCAATATTTCAAGACCAATACCTTCGATACTTTGAATCCTCTTGTAATACCGGTATACTTTTGTGCTTTCGAGACACCCCTACACGGGAAAAGCTATCCTAGTATCTGATATCTCGTACCTGATAACACAGACAATCAGTACAAGAACAAAAGCAATCGATGGAGATTGCATTGTTCTTGTGTTTCGTTCCTTTTTCGGGCCTATTTTCCATTAGGCGCAAGCGATGCTGTTTTTATTTTTGACCCCTAGAACTAAAATTTCATTAGACGCGCTCAGTCGAATCAGAGAGCTTAGACATTGTCACTTTAACCTATCTATATATCAAACACCAAGTCATGAACCCTTATTTTTAACATTTAAACGGACCCTCGTCCCATTTTTTGATTCCTCATGGCAATTAATGGAAAATGGCAAAGTTTAATCAAAATCGATCGAACGGATTTCGAGAACGAACAATTCTGTAAGCGANGAAACGTCTTTGCACTGTAATCACGGAATTACACTTCGCAAGCTCAAGAATACAAAAGCTTTTGTGCTGTGGCGTAGCCATTTTACAACAACAACCAAGCACAACTGACATCAGGGGGACAAACTAGACAATGCACTCGTTCCTCCGATACCCGCAGCACACCGCTACTATCGATAGTTTACTAAATATATCAGTTTGAAATACGTATATTCTTTTTGGTCCACCCTGTATTATTCGTAAATGCTTAAATAATCATTATTTTAATAAAATAGGTCATAATTTTAACTCCAAACACAAAAAATGAAGTTTAAACAGATCTTCTACTCGCCATGCTAGACGATGCAAACGCCATTATCGACCGTCTAGAATTGCCAGATGGTGGCGCTCGACCGTCCGCCATCCACGTTTTGGGCTGAATACGACGGCCGCAACCTCTCTACTATCCTGCTCGTCTACATCTCCTAGTCTTGCTGTATCGATTAGGTCAGGGGTGTCCAACCCGCGGCCCGCGGGCCGCATGTGGCCCAAAGGAAGTTTGAATGCGGCCCAATAAACGTGTACACAAAACCGAAAATTTTTAAAATGATTTATTTTTTTATTTATTTCAACTGCATCAACTCAAAAAAGAAGTTTCACAAGGCCGTAAACCTTTATACATATTTTAATTTTTAGTGGAAAAGAAATATTTTCAAATACTTAGAAATGTGTGATGAGGAAGGTATACTAAATAAAGCTGGAGTTGGCTCTCAAAGGAGTATAGACTCAAATTCAGGGGAAANGTTCTGTGTGTATTACAAGAAAAAATTCTTTGTGTGTTGTTGGAATGACTAAATTGACGTGTTCCCTTAAAACCCCAACTTGGCATTACACGTAAAAATGTTACGATGACAATTATATCTAATTAAATAATACAGTAACACCCCCTTAATGTGGGGTATGCGTTCCTGGACGACAGAGCGCTAAACGAAACAGCGTTAAACGAGGTAATTTTAACACAGAGTAAATAGGGATAGGGGATCACTCGACCGAAATAAACAAATTTTACTTTAATTTTATTTTTAGATTAATTTGTATAATATATGTTAAATAATACATAAACATATGCACACAAAAATGCAAAGTTCATTTTTGTGAAAAAGGTCCTGGCTTTTCTGAAATTCTTGATTTTTGCAATAAAGTCCTATAGTTTCATTTGTCGATTTTTTTTCTTTCCTTAAGCAAATGTCGGTAGTAGATGATCGCATTCAAAACGACTCGTTTCTCTTTTGCACTCATTTCAAAATCTGGATCATTCGCTACAATTTGATCAGCGATTTCGGTTATCGTTACCAAATTTTTAATAAGGAAATCTTTATATCAAGTTCTTTGGGTTCTCGTTTTCAGAAAAACTGTTTTCCAGTTCTACATGAATTTTTTGTTCTGCCAGTTCTTGAAGGTCGTCGTTGGTAAGGATCTTACCAGAAACCTGCTGTAACTCTTCAATAGAGAGGTGGCGGCAGAAATTCGGAAGTACACGGTTTACGTTTTAACTCCAAGAAGAATCGTTGCGGCGCACGTTCACAACATCACGTGACTCAGTGAACGTCGCGCATTGACTCACGGGAAATTTGGTGAAAAAATGGCGGATTCATTTAATATGAAGGGTTACTAGCGAAGGTAAATAAACAAATTAAACTATTTTTAATATTTATACGATGTTTAATAATAATTTTTAATTAGCGTTGTGTCTCCTACCGTACGATAGGACTACCTCATATTTTTGTCGAGGGATGTAGTGGCTTATGTAAATTCGAAAGCAGCTCGGAAAATTAATTTTTATAAAATTTACAAACGTATTAAGCTGTTGATGGTAGAAGATGCCGTGGAAGAACAAACTTACCTTAAGATATGCTATTAAGAAGACAAATATATGTAAATTCTACATCACTTGCTAAAAAATTGAATAATTAAATAATTTTTGGATTAAAATCGTCTGTTTCTTTACAATACAGGGTGGACCAAAAAGAATATACGTATTTCAAACTGATATATTTAATAAACTTTAAGACATACAACTATGGAACTTGGGACACATATTTATGAAACTCTCTAGTTTAGATTACAGGTGTTCAATATGTTCTCCACCAGCGACACGAACAATATCACACCGATACTCAAATTCCTGCGGGAGTTCCGTCCGGGCGGGAGTTCCGTCCGGGTGTCCGGGAACCGGGGTCCGGGCGGGAGTTCGGTCCGGGCTTCATAACTAACCTGCGTCTCAAAACACGCCAAACTGTTGTTTTAGGCAGCTGCAATTCCCGACTGGCACGACGTGTTGATTTTGAAGGGCTACGTTGGTAAGCAGCTTGAATCCGTGCGACATTTTCTTCAGATACACGAGGTCGGCCAGGACTCTTTCCTTTACATACACAACCTGTGTCAACAAACTGACGGTACCATCTGCGAATGTTCCATCCATT
>NW_019385109.1:44140-92499 GCF_000671375.1 Centruroides sculpturatus | reverse complement strand
AGGGGAAAGGAGAAAAAGACCTAAAGATAAAAAGTAATGAGAAAGGTTAAATAGACCTCCTGTTATGCAATATGGACCCTTAATTTTCCAACCTTCCTCACTTCATCTTTTGTCCTCTTTCTCCTTTCCCCGCATTGAGTCTATAATTCTTTGAGTCTCAACTCCAGCTTTATTTAGTATTCCTTCCAGCGTTGCAAGATTCGGCTACTTTGCGCCAAATTTGGCTACCCTTTTATTAGTTTGATGTAAAAAATATCAGTTGGCACATTGGCTACTTTTTGGGCTACATATTATTTATAAATATATTAGTTGAATAAAAATGCACTTTAAAATGTTGTCTTGTCGCTTTTTATTAATTAGAGACCCAAATAAAACAAATAATTGTGTTTTTCAAATAAATTTTTGTTTGTCTCCTTTATAATAAATTCATTTATTATAAAATAAATGAATTTATTATTTCTAAATAAAAATTGAAAGTGTCTGTAAAAGCAATTTTTAAAAATAATCTTTTTTGTGGTAAACTTTTAATACTTATTACTATAATGTAGACATGTTAATACTTAAATATACTTGTATATTTAAGGATCGGGTCAAAATATACTTGTGGCCCAAAACACCATGACTTCTTCCAATGTGGCCCAGAGAAACAGAAAGGTTGGACACCCCTGGATTAGGTTGAGTTTGGTCAACCAAACCATACAACGATAGGCTCTTCTCGTTGAGAATTCTTGGACACTTTCAGCCATAACTTCTTCCACACTTCGGTCGTGCATTTATCAGTTAATTCTTGCCAAGCGAAGCCGATATTGTTTATGGCATCCACGATGTTATATATTTTTTTCCAAAATTGCACCATAGATTGAAAAAAAGTACACCTTTTTGCCACCTTTTTCTGATCGGTTCGTGTTAGTAAATAATTGTATTATATATGAATCAATGAAATGCCGCGATAACTTAAATCAGTGTAGTTTGAACTTTTTATAAAGCTTCGAGCAGACCACGTTATATCGAATCAGCGTTAAGTGGGATCTTACTGTACTTTTATTATTAGTTATTTTTGTGATGTTAAACGCTATAAATTATGGATTTCTGTAACTGTGGAAAAATTACAAATAATTGTTATTTTCTTTATTATTATTGATAACTGTATTCGCCTCCCCTTTCAAAGATTTTTGTTTCCTTATTAAATAAATATAAATAAGTAACTAATTAACTGATTATATGGCAGTTTTAATTAAAACCAATATTTTAGGTGTTCATTATAAGGAGGATCAAATGTACGAGTATTAAGAAACTTAGTTAGTTAGTCTGTTCTTTACACAGCTCAATATAGTTTTTGAGCAAATGTAATTAAAATTTTGAGTAATTACTCTTTCATTCAGAAATTGTTGACTACTACTTTTGGTCGTGTTATCTTTAATCTCTCGCCTGCAGCAGGCAATCTTTCTGTCAGATCAACGTAATTTGGCATTTCGATAGGAAAAAACCAGCAATGCTTTGCATAACTTTCTCGGCTAAAACTTACGTATGGCATAACTTGGAAGCTTTTTGAGATACGGCCACGTATCTGAGCATCTCCCGAACCAACGGCCATTGCTTTTCCTGTTTGATTGGTTGGTTGATTACCATTTCATATTTGGTTGTGAATGGGACGTTACAGTTAATATTAGAAAACAATTTCAATTTCTTGATTCATGAAAATAAACAACAATTTTCTGTTGAAAAACGAAAATTTTGTATTGTACGGATTGGCCAATGAAATTGCGCCAATCCGTACAATACGAGCATCACAATCTTAGCAAGCGCAAAACACATATTGAGAGTTTTCCAATATGCCAATCAAAAGTCATTGGTTAATTTGCCTCAAAATAATTTTCGTTTTTTCTTAATTTTCTTAAATAAATATAAATAAGATCGATTTATTTTTCTTTTTAAAGTAGATTTTTGTCGTTTTTATTTAGTTTTGTTACATTTTCTATTTTCTTTTTATAATTTATTTAACATTTCATGATAAACACAGCAGTGGTATAGTAAAATAATCAAAATGTTAACATGCTTTTCATTTCAATATTTGCTGTTCTTACATTTTGCTCGGGGATCGCCTGACATATCTATTAGTACTACATATATTTAAAAATAAACTGTATTAATAAAACGTGTGTAGAATTACAAACTTATGAGACTTGTTTAATTTTTCCACGCTTTCGTTGCAAACGACGAACACAGAATAGTAATATAAACAGCATAAAGGTTTGACATTGAAATTAGTGACTCCCTCCTTAGTAGAATTTCTGATCTCAAGTTCTTTACTTCATATTTATTGCAAAGGAAATTAATGCATTGAATGTAAAATAATCTCGTATAAAATATGAGATGTAAAATAATTCATATCTCTAACTTATTTGCATGATAATAATACTAAGAATAAAAGAAATAAACTGATAAATGTTGCTTCTTTAAAGTTAAATCAAGTAAAATAAAACTGTTAGTTTAGAACTAGGGTTTCTCAAACGGGATCCCGGTTGTTTTTTTTAACCCGGGAAATCCCGCAAATTTCTTAAAAATTTACTTTTATCTTATTTTTTTTTAATGTTGAGGAATTTTGCAAATAGAAAGCATAATAAACTCATTCACTGTAAGAATACATTTGTATTTATTAATTTTAAACCTATCTATTAAATTTTAAAATTTTTGCTCGTTATGGTATGTCACAAATGGTCAATAATCAATACGCAGGTTATTTGTGGCAGGACTCTGAAAATTCTTTACTTGTCGGAACCTGTAATATATGTAATAATTGCGCTTATGCTGTCTTAACTTTTAACCATGCCCAGTAGCTCTAATAGCTTCGTAACGCCAGGTTGTGCAAATTGGGCAAGGATACAAACGAGTATGAAGTCTGCAAGTATGATGTTTTTCTTCATAAACCTGATTATTGAAGCCAAACGAATTGCCGAATTATCGAGCTATAAGCTTGATGTTTCTATTAAAGCAGCCGAGGTAGACAAATCAAGAATGCTAGAGAGCAAAAGAAATACTACAATCTCAAAAACGAACTCGAAATCTTCCAGGTTACAGGTGAAAAAACACATATCTGTCTTCTCTTAAATGCATTAAACACAATTCCAATCACATCAATTGAATCGGAAAGGGCATTCTCGGTGGCAAGACTTTTCATTACTAAAATAAGAATTAGAGTGAGTGATCGGAGTATTGATCATCTTCGCTTTATAAAATCTTATAAAAATTTACAATATTTTGTATTATATTTTATTTAAAAAACGAAAATTACCTTCTAAGTTAGAAGCTTGATCTAATTTCATTTTTTTAATTTTTAACTCAATTCAAAGCACTTTTTTTGTTGTTTTTGTATGCAGTTCCCAGCAAACTTTAATAAATTTTTTTCTATTTGTGAAAATTTCTACGTAATCCAAAGATAATTTGTTATTATATATCTTACACAGCATTATTAATATGATTTTGGATGTTACAGAACTTTAAAATTACTTTAAAAAATGAAAAATAATTATATCATTTGGTTTCAAGATATTTTGTATACCTTAAAAATAATTAATTCTATCCCAGGATTTCCCGGGATCTCGGGACAAGCAAAAGANATGCACTAAACACGATTTCAATCACATCAATTGAATCGGAAAGGGCATTCTCGGTAGCAAGACTTTTCATTACTAAAATAAGAATTAGAGTGAGTGATCGGAGTATTGATCATCTTCGCTTTATAAAATCTTATAAAAATTTACAATATTTTGTATTATATTTTATTTAAAAAACGAAAATTACCTTCTAAGTTAGAAGCTTGATCTAATTTCATTTTTTTAATTTTTAACTCAATTCAAAGCACTTTTTTTGTTGTTTTTGTATGCAGTTCCCAGCAAACTTTAATAAATTTTTTTCTATTTGTGAAAATTTCTACGTAATCCAAAGATAATTTGTTATTATATATCTTACACAGCATTATTAATATGATTTTGGATGTTACAGAACTTTAAAATTACTTTAAAAAATGAAAAATAATTATATCATTTGGTTTCAAGATATTTTGTATACCTTAAAAATAATTAATTCTATCCCAGGATTTCCCGGGATCTCGGGACAAGCAAAAGACCGGGAAATGAGAAACCCTATTTAGAACATTGCTTTTTTCTTTTCAAACTAAGTCATAAATATTCATTATAAATAAATGTATGAGATTCGTTCACCCAGCATATATAAAAAATAAATTAACGTTCAGCAGAATTTCAACATTTTTACTCTTTATTAAAAGTAATTTTCTTCTTGACCGTTAAGAAAACTATTTTTTGTGTATTCCTGTCTAATTTTGTCATTAAATAATAGCAAAATATCGCTAATACGACTTCAGTTTATATACTGTAAAAAACATAAAAAAAATAAGTCGATCTTTTATGTGTGAGATCCGAATAGTCCCTGGGTCTAATTAACAATTTAAATATAAAGTTAAAAGTATGAAGTAAAATATTCTTTCATTTTGGGTGTGAAATTATCATTTTCTAACGTTGGAAAACTGATAAAAGAGCCACTTCCTTTAACGGAAGTAGATACACCCTTTTCTTTTCCATTTATCTACCACAAATCTCACACCCTGGGAATTGTCGACCCCTCAATAACTCCTCTTTTCCTCCGTTCACGTGAAAGAATCCAAATATGCTGATTGGTCACAAATCATGAGATATAGTCAAAGATCTACATGATTCGGGGAGTACGTCAGGAGATCTCATAGAGGAGAGAAGCATCCCATATTTGCTCCATAAGGCCAACGCCCTTAGTCGTATCCCATCGAGTTTAATAATGAGTTTAATTAGGAGAATAGAAGAAACTTTTAATATTGTGCCAAATCAAGACCTCTCCATGAAACGAAGTATAATCATAAAATACAGAAGATAAAGATAAAGTAAACTTTGAGGTAGTAGGATTTTAATTGAAATTGTGAGCTCTCTCTCTCGTTAACCTCTCAATCGTTTAATATCTAAATCGTTTATATTTAATTATTGAGTATCTCCATTTTGTGTAATTTTATTTACTTTCGTTTTATTAAATTCTTTTATTATTTGTTAAGAGATGTCTTTCAATTATCTGAATCGAATCCGTGTTATCTTCGTCACACGCGTGTTAATCCGCGTATCTAAATTTGATTAACTGGTGTCGGGATCCTGACTAGAGAACGGAAGATTATGAAATCTTTAGTCTCGCTTTAAAATTTAACTTCAAAACTGTAAGTCCCTCCGCCCTCGATTTTCGTTGAATTAGGAAAAGCCATTCTTTTGGGCAACTGAGGACTATTCTAGAGAATAGACGCCGATTAAGTGACACACGAGTAATAAACTACTCCGTATCCCCGGCTAGCTTCTCACATATGTTTCTAAAGTATTTATGATTAATTAAAATATTAGATTCGGTACAGTTTACTGTAATTTTCTATACATGTTTATTATTAATCTCTAGAATATGTTTCTACTTATAGGTATTTTGTTCTATTTACTTGAATATTTTAATACATTTAAAAGTGTTTTAATACTATATATTTAGTAAAACCATTTTTTTACTCGTCATCGGACATACACTGTATTGCGTAAGAGACTGCAGCCTGAAATAATAATAAATTGTAATTATTGTATATTTCACAAAATATAAATTGACGAAGTATTAAATAATTTATCACTTACTTCATTCTCGGCTTCATCCTTGAATTCCAAAATAGAAAAGCAATCCGGATATTCTGCTTCCAGATCCTCCTATGTAGAATAAAATGCATACAGTACTGTGAATTTCACAAATCGAATAATAGTCGAACCTCAATAACAACAACATCAAAATGATAAGAACACAAAAATGGCTATTTTTTATGTTCTTATCAATGGCTATTGTTCAGAGGTATGACTGAATTTACACTCAAAATCATTAATTTACTTTGTAAGTATGCTTTTAATATTTAAACTTACCCGTTGCATTTTTGATTCACAAACCATATTTATAATTTCAAGAAGAGAATTTTTTCCAAAACACTGAATAAAACTTTTAACCTAAGTAGGCAAAATGATATATAATATATATATAATAAATTAAATTATAAGTAATATTATAAATATAATATATGTGTTTACATATTCTATAAATGCTATAATATCATAAATATACCGGAAAACTGGGGATACTTTGTGACACTTTTCGCTTTGTTTGTTTTTAACTACTGGATTATTGAATCAAATATGTCGTCATTTTACTTCTTAACAACGTCATTACCCATTCATCATCTCTTTTTGTTTTCTCACAACCGAAAAAAGTATCACATATCTCATAAACTGCTCAATTTCTTGTTTATCAGAAAGAATACAATAAAGCACAATGTAGCGACCTTATCTAGCTATAATCTTAGGTAACATCATTGTACAGGTTATCAGTATCTTATCCGCAATTAAGTTTTGAAATGAATATAAATTTGCCCTATCGGAAAAGTGGGTTTTAGTGTCATGTCAAAAAGTTTCCCTGCAGTTTCAGAGAGTAACAACGGTTAATTAAAGTTTATTTTTTAAAATAGTAGAAATCTTAACAACGGTATTTAAAAAGTTCAAAATACTTTATTCCTGTAATAATCAGGAAGCTCGTTTTCGATGCAGTTATATATCTTCGATTTGCGGGATTCAGGATAATCTGCAACCATATTTTATGTTTTCAACTTTTTAAAATTTAAAATTAACAAATATTTTAACAAACTTAAAAATTAGCTTTATGTTAATAAGATTCATAAACAAATAATTTATATAAATTACCGCAAACTTGTCTTGAAACACGTTTCGAATTAGGTCTGCAGGCAACTTTGCAGATTAACAATGTGCAAAAGAATAAAATGTAGATCTTCATTTCGACTGTAAAATAGGACTTATGTAAATTGATATTTAAATAAACTTAACGAATTTTCAAAAATTAATAAATATTTCTGTCAAAAATGTGATTTAAATATATATACTTAAGATCACTTTTCTAAAGAGACTAATTATTATTTCATGGAATATATTTATTCATCTCATAAATATTAGACATTTAAGTCTGTTTTTAATCTGTATAAAGAATAATCAATTACTAAATAACGAAACTAATTTTTAATTTCTCCTTAAAACTTAAATTTGTTGATAAAGATAACTTGAAACTTGTTAAATTGATTTGTTTTATACAGTATTATTATTAATTTGATTTAAATTTTTGATTTACATAATTAAGAATGTTATTAAATAAAGAGGAGACATAAAAATAAAGTGAACATTATAACGACAGACAGTATATAGGCTACTACTGATAGCAGGAAGGATGAGACAGTTAAGACCGTGGAGAAATACAGCATCGAATCAGTGCGACTTTCCCGTAATTTTTTACAGATTAAACAGATATATCAAGCCCCATCCTTTATTGACTAGTGTTTCCTTTCAGGCCTAGCCAAAACGAAGAATAAAGGCTTTCTTTGTGCTCCCGGAGACAGAACTAGTTTGTTTTAAAAAATAGTACATGTCATTAATAACAGATGTTTCATCATAATTGGAAAATGAGTAGGAGGGTCCAATTTCGATAACTACCTTAAAACGTTAAGGTACGTTTTGAAGCATAATATCATTTAATTAAAACTGAATGTAATTTTTTAAATAATTCCACATTGCTAATAACTTTATTATATTTTTATCGTTAATATTGTTACTAGTAATGATATTATTGACACTGCCAAAGCTTAACAACATCTTTCTAACAGTCATCTGCAAAAAGTTAAAATATTTCTAATTGTTTATTTGCCGAAATCTTTGGAAATTGTATGGTAATTAGAACTCTCTATCAAGATGACTATGTCTTAATTGAATATTTGAATACATATATATTTACCCAAAATATAGTCAATACAAGCTTTAACTGATCAAATATATCATATTTTTTTATTCTACTATAAGCAAGTTCCTCCAATATCGTACAATTGATATTTCCTCTTGTAAATGGTTTAATCATTGCTTAAAAAGTTGAGAAATGTAACTAGAAAACAATGGGCCAGATGGAAACGAAGTGGAAACCGTCGTCACTTTCACTTACATTATATACTCCAAAAACAATTTTATAAAGAATGCCAAGTATCTTTTGGAAATTACTTCTTAAGTGTTCTTTCTAATTATGCTTTTGACACCTCGTACGGTTTGGAGATTTATTCCTAAGTTTTTCCGAGAAATACCTAAGAAAAAACAACATATACCTGACGACATGATATATGAGATTTACAACAATATTAAAGCTAGATTTTTTCGTATTTTACCTGATAATAATTTTACAGCTCTTTCTTGTAATAATTTTACCAATCGTTATAGCCTATCGTTTTCAGAAGTCAAAAAAACCATTGCCAAGCTAAAACACTTAAATTTTAGTCCAGATCGTGTTCCTGCCATCTATTTTTTTGTTGTTTTTTACATTACTACCTATCCTATCTAAACTTTTTCCAGACTACTTTAATATAGCTATAAATATATTCCGAAACAATAGCATTCATCTACAATAAAAGTTATAAGTAAAAATACACTAATCAAATAAACAAAGTATACTTCTTTCTGAACAAATTTTGTCATCTATTATATACTAATAATGTTGAAGTGGCAAGAGTTAGACTGGGATTACCTAATTTCAAAGAACGAGTCAAATATATCGATCGAATTTTAACCATTTCGTTGATAACATGTCTCCTGTTGAACGTTATTATTATTAGGACTTTACAAAATAGAAACATTTATGCAACGATTTCTACATAATGTGAGATTTTATTATGTCCTTATGTCATTTTGTCTTCCCTTTTTTATATTTCTTGTTATTATATAATTTTTATTGTATTTATTTTTATTGTTAATTTTAATTGTGTTTTATTGTAATCTTGGGTAATTTTGTTTTCTGGATTATATGATAATATGGACAATAGATTTCCACGCAGTTAAAGGTGGAAATCTATTGTCCATCTACAGTAACGATTAAATATAAAGTAAATAAATTATACATACCTCAAAAAATAAGATCCGAACACTAAAAAGAAGTGCGGGTAGCCACGTGCACATTGTAAGACCGGAGATATTTAAATGATTAAAAGAACAAACAAAGATATGCAACAGATGGAAACTGGTTAATTCAGTAACGAATATGACATGAATGGTCCGCTATGCAGGCCGATATATGGCGAGGCATACTATCAATGAGACGATTGATGGTTGTCAGAGGTAGTCTTTCCCAAGCTGTGTCCACTGCAGTGTGTATGTGGTCTACGGTACATGGCGGTGTGCCCACCGGTGGCCGAGTGGACTCCGTCACCGCCTCTTGGTGGTGACCAGACCCTAAAAACCGGAGTTCGATCGGGGGTTCGCGACTCACTCGGACGAGCTGGCAGCTGGAGTTTTTTCCAGGTTTTCCTCCTAGCCAATAACGCCTGAATAGGGGCCAGGTTTCCCTCCAAGTCCTCCCGGAAGGCATTCTGTCTCCCTTTCTCGCGGGGGTCGTCTCTTATAAGACCGGCTTTGGTCACGTAGTGACCTCTCTCCTGTCTTCCTCGGATTGGTCGTCTTCTATAAGACCGCCTCTTCCTCACTGTTTCTTCAGGAGTGAATGCGACAAGCTGGGCACTCCTTTATCGGCTATGGAATGGAATGGTACATGGCGGTAGTTCTCGGTGTACTCCACAGGAGTTCTATGGGAGAGAGATCCAGAGAAGATGACGGCCGGCCAGAAAAGGATATGTATTCCGTTAAGGCTGATGAGAGTTCGCCATTCAACGTGCGGTCGGACATTGTCTTGCTGGTACATAGTGTCGGGTGCAGGTAGTGCAGAGGCTGTACCACAGGTCCCACAATTCGTGTGACGTACTGGTCCGCTGTCAGAGTACGAGAAATTTACACTGGTGCCGATCGATGCCTCCATGATATTCGTTTCGCTCCGAGAAAACGGCTAGCACGTAGCGTTTCCGGGAAACCGCCACACTCGTCATTTCCCTACAGATAGAGGCTGTATTCATTCGTCATTCAGTGGTCCAGTTACGATGGCAACAATACAAGTCCAGGTATGTGTGTAGCCCTGTGTCGAGCGCTTAACGGCACCCCGGTTGTTGGTTTCAATGCATGTAGCCGACTTAATAAAACCTGTTGAAAATGATTTGGTTGAACACAGAATGACCTGTTTTCTGCAACGTGCTGCTTCGGATGTCACGTACCGCAGCGAACGGCTCCGACGGTCGTTCGGCGAATCTGACAGTCTGTACGCTTTGTTGTGCGCTGGTGTGATCCACTCTATCTTCTGCGTGTTCGCAGATGTATTTATGTCTATCGAGTAACACACCGCTGGATGGTGCTCACGTCGTTTTCATCACGCGTGGAAACTGCGTGCAACGACAAACCGAGGTCGTGCAGTCCAGGATACGGTTTCGTTCCCCAGTTGTAAATTAAAGGTATTTGGCCCGCTTACGCCTCCCTGGCATTTTCTACGCTTCTTTGAAAGTTGGGCTGCGCGAGCCGTCACTGATAGCATTTACTACCCGAGCTGGTTACTGGTCTTTATAGTCCGAAACTAAGTAACATATGAACCGATTGCTCACCTCTGTCATCTCTATTGCTCCTGCAATTTGCATATGGCTATGCGCATTTCTTTGCAGTGATTCCATTTCGTTTTTCTGACGAATGTACTGTACTTACCTGCTACAGAAACTGCAGTACTTCCGTTATATAGACTACCTTAATCGTGTTTTTTTTTTCCTTTTTATTTAGTGGCAGGTTGTTTTTATACGATAGAAAACGTTCCAGGAATTTCTGTATATTTACATTTATAAATTATAACATTGGGTCGTATTACATGTTTTATGAAAATAATAAATATAAAACTATATGTTCGATTACAAATTTTAATAAAGTAAATTAAACCGGGTATTTGTTGAGGTTTTGTATTTTTCATGTAGGAATGTTGTTTTGCATTTTCAAATGTTTTTTTCATTTTTAGCATTTAAATATTTAAATATTTTATTATTAAAGTATACATAACAAAAAGTAGATTTAAATAAAATTTAAAAAATTTAAGCAAAGTTTTGTTCGCCACTTACTACATGATAAATACTGTGATAGCTGTAAAGAGCTCAAAAAAGAGCCAAAATACTCAATTAACTGAAACAAATTTTATTTTAAATCTGCTTTACAAAAGAATAAACGAAGTTTTTATATTTTACACCAGTGTTTTTCAACCTTCTTGAATACGCGACCCCTGTACAAGTTAAAAAATTCTGGCGACCCCCACAGTCATATTAAAACTGTGTCAGTGATTTTAGGAACTACGTATTTAATTTTCGTTCTGTTGAAACCTAAATATCAATCGAAAAACCAATTGTATTATGCAAAGAAGTCGCAAGAGCCCTGCAAATAGTAACTTTGCCACGGGGGCGCTGGAGGCGAGTGCGCCTCGTGCTGCCCGCGCAGTAACGTACGCTAGCTTTCTTTTGTTTCCATCAGTTGTCCGACTGCACCAACAATTACAGACGCGATTGTATTGTCTTTACGCTTTGCTCCGCACGTGCATAAAATGGACAAGTTTCTCAAAAGATCGCAGCCCTCCACGTCTGGTACAAGTGGCAGTGATGGAAGTCAATTAAAACCGAAAAAAATAGACATTACGACGACAATTACTTGAAATACGGGTTTACTGTCATGAATAATAAACCTCAATGTGTAATTTGTGGCGATGTATTATCACGTGAGAGTAGGAAACCATCAAAGCTTATGCGTCACCTCTCAACCAAACAGTCCAAAGGAGCTCACTGAAATTGTAGTTTTTTTTTTATTGTAGTGTAGGACCTATAAACACTTGTCTTTTTCTTTTACCCGTAACCCCACGTGTAAGGCTTTGCGACCACTGAGGTCGCGACCCTCATTGAAAAACAGCTTTACGCTGTGAGAAAAGTAGAGATGATTTGTAAAGAATATCTTTAATAATAATTTTATAAAACTATTTTAAAGAAATCACGCATTTTCTATGATATGAGACTTTTGTAATAAAGCAGCCATATATACTGTGTAGTAACAATAAGAAGAAAAACTCTAACTTTGTAAATATTTGGATAGGATTTTTGCTAATATTAATATGCACTTAGGAATTGATATAAAATATTAATAAGGTAAGAATGATAGCCAATTTCGAGTTTTTAATAGTCAATCGATACAAAGACCATTAAATGTGAAATTATGTATTTATTTAATATTTTTCGTTTGGATTCATTTCGACTTTTTTAGTGCACGTTTATGTCCGTATATTGCCTATCACAATTAGGCAAAATGCAGTGTATATCACTGCATTTTGTCTAATTGTGATAGGCACAATCCTCTTAGAATAACTAGAGGTGTAACAAAAGAGGGTTTTGCAGCAAAATCAAAAGCCGAAATGCAATTTTATACTATTTTTGGTTAAGTAAAACGTATGTAAAACATTATTAATTAACGACCAAAAATGAATAAATGAGTTACGTTAAATTTCATTTTCAGAATCTATATATGCCTATAGATTTCTGATTACTATTTAAAAATAAATATTTACTTTTGTTTGTTAATGGACTTAAACCATCAATATCGTTTAAAATGAGCTACGATTTGTATGTACTAGTACTTGTTTGTTCTGACATTTGTAAAATTTGAATACAAGAAAGAACATCAATGTAAAGACACTGTTTACCTCATGACCAATAATTTCTTATCTACCCCTATTCCGTGTTTAATAGTACCTATAGAGCCCATTAGAAGCCTCAGATGTAGCATGGCTACATCTGAGGCTTCTTTTTTAGATGTAAAATATCATGCGAGTGTAAACTAAATACAGTAATGACTAACACACTGACTTCTGAACCAGATAGCCGAAATTCAATTCTCAATTCCCTGGAGTAAGTAACAAAATATTAATTGCTAGTTTGGGGCTCTCTCGGCCTTTATTACAATGAGTATAGTACACCTATCCTTCTTTTTATGCTCTCCTTTTTACGCAAAATTTTGAAATAACGCGGTCGACAAAAGAAAACTAATCTTCTTTTTCGGCGATTGATTTTTTACACGGGAAAAACCGTTTATTTGAAAACTTTCCAGTTTAACTTTTTGTTAAAATTCTTGAAATTAATAGCTAACTTTTTTTCTTAAAGCACAGTTTAGAATACTATATGTACAGTACATCAGAGAATGCCGTACGTCGAGTTTATGTTTGGTATGTTACCTTGCACTTACAGTACAATAGGTACAAATAATGTTAATTATAAATGATGTTAGGATAATAAAGCTCGAGATTTTTATAAGTTGCTTATTTTTTCGTTTGATTAAAGTTGTGAATCCTATCGCGCACTTTTGCATGTACTGTACTTTTCTACGCGCCTTTTCTTTACACCGTGTTCTATAGAACGTGTTTACCACGCAGAAAGAGGATAACCTCTATATATCGAAAACCAAATTATGGACCTTTATTTTTAACATTTAAATGGACCGTCATCCCATTTTTGGATTCCTCATCGCAATAAATGGAAGATAGCGACGTTTTATCAAAATAGGCCAGTTAAATTTTCGGAACAAACTCATTTATTTAAGCCTCTAGAAGACGTGCTGGAAACCGTGAAACATCGCCAGACAAAGTCGCGCGTTTGTAAAACGATCTTATATATCAAAAAGGAAATCATAGAACCCATCATAGATTCTATCATGCAAATCCACTAAACTTAACATTTTGATTCTTTATACTATTGTTTAAATTACTAAGTTAAACATTAGTATTTGAAAGTCTTCATTCGTGTCCGCCCTTGTTTCTTGTGTACTTAAATGATTCATTAATATTTTTCAAATGTTTTAACAGAATCGTTTTATATTGGATAACCGTAAAATTCACCCAGTTTATCATATCACCTAAAGTTCCGATATTCGTGCAAAAATGCTTTGATTCTTTACAAAATTATGCCAAGAACAATTGTTTCTCAATTAAGTATCTTCAATCGAAGGATTTTAGTTTTTACACAGGAAGAGATGTTGAAGAGAGAAGACAATTCTGTTCTGTATGGCAATAAGTAAGATATCATTCATGAAATTTCATACATGAGTATCGATGCAGCCACTTCTTTTCAAACGTTCTGTATGTATAACAAGAAAAAAAATTATTCTTTTGTTATTGGAATAACTAAATTGATGTGCTGCCTTAAAAATGCCACTTTGGCATTACACGTACAAATCATTGTCAAATGTTACGACGATAGTCATATCTAATTAAATATTATTACTATTGTTTGTTATTTTTGTGTTGTTAAACGCTATAAATTATGGACTTTTGTAACCGTGGAAAAATTACAAATAATTGTTATTGTTGACGAATTTTTTATTATTATTGATAACTGTATTCGCCTCGCCTATCAAATAATTTTGTTTCCTTATTAAATAAATATAAATAACTAATTAACGAATTTTATGGGAATATTTTAGGTGTTTATTATAAAAAGAATCAAATATACTAGTATTAAGAAATTTAGTTAGTTAGTTTGTTCTTTACACGTTTCAATATGGTTTGAGCAAATGTAATAAAAATTTTGAGGAAGTACGCTCTCATCCAAAAGTTGTAGACGAATGCTTTTGTTCGTATTATCTTTAATCTCTCGCCTGCAACACGCATTCTTTCTGTCAGATCAGCAGAATATGGCATTCTAATAGCAAAAACCATCATGTTAAAAACCAGTTTAAAAATTTGTGTATGGCGTAACCTGGAGGCTTTTTGAGATACGGCCATCTATCTGCTTAGCATCTTTCGAACCAATGGTCTGATTATAATAAAAATTTCTAGAAACATTTTTCCCTAAGATAAATTTTGAAGAGTAGTCCTTTCAAATTTCAAATTTTCAACAAAAAGCACAGGAGTTATTAAGCTTTAAAGTGCATGAAAAAATTTACTTTCCCAAACACACACAAGTAACACACGCCCACAAACAAACACGCGATAATATACAAAAATATTAAAAACGCTTTTTTATTTCTTGGCGTTTCAAGATCCCGAGTCGAAAAATATAAAAATCTTGAGAGATTAATTTGTTGAGTAATGGCCCTATACTTTTCCTAAATTTAAGAGAGGAGAAACTAATTACTCTGCTAAAAAGTTATCAGCAATCACAAATTATGTTTTTTAGTTTTTCAAGGGTATTAGTTTAAATGTTTTGTTCATTTTTGGCGAAGTTTGATTGGTTGGTTGATTACCATTTCATATTTGGTTGTGAATGGGACGTTACAGTTAATATTAGAAAACAATTTCAATTTCTTGATTCATGAAAATAAACAACAATCTTCTGTTGAAAAACGAAAATTTTGTATTGTACGGATTGGCCAATGAAATTGCGCCAATCCGTACAATACGAGCCTCACAATCTTAGCAAGCACAAAACACATACTGGGAGTTTTCCAATATGCCAATCAAAAGTCATTGGTTAATTTGCCTCAAAATAATTTTCGTTTTTTCTTAATTTTCTTAAATAAATATAAATAAGATCGATTTATTTTTCTTTTTAAAGTAGATTTTTGTCGTTTTTATTTAGTTCTGTTACATTTTATATTTTCTTTTTATAATTTATTTAACATTTCATGATAAACACAGCAGTGGTATACAAAAATAATCAAAATGTTAACATGGTTTTCATTTCAATCTTTGCTGTTCTTACATTTTGCTCGGGGATCGCTTGACATATTTGTTAGTACTACATATATTTAGAAATAAACTGTATTAATAAAACGTGTGTAGAATTACAAACTTATGAGACTTGTTTAATTTCTCCACACTTTCGTTGCAAACGACAAATACAGAATAGTAACAGTAATAGCTTAAAGGTTTGACATTGAAATTAGTGACTCCCTCCTTAATAGAATTTCTGATCTCAAGTTCTTTAATTCATATTTATTGCAAAGGAAATTAATGCATTGAATGTAAAATAATCTCGTTTAAAATCTGAGATGTAAAATAGATTCATATCTCTAACTTATTTGCATTATAACAATATTTAAAATAAAAGAAATAAACTGATAAATATTGCTACTTTATTGTTCAGTAAATTGAAGAGATTTGTCACTTTAGAATATCACTCCTTTTACAATAAATTTTAAATATTTAGTACATGTCTATGTATGGAATTTGTTCCTTCGTCATGTATAATAAATTAACAGGCAGTACAATTTTAACATTTTCACGTTTTATTGAAAGTAATTTTCTTCCTGACTTTTAAGCAAACTTTCGTGTATTCCTGTCTAATTTTTTTCATTGAATACTGCAATTCCAAAAAAACCAGCTAATATGGTTTCAATTTATGTAAAAAACATAAACAAAAATAAGTCGATCTTTTATGTTTTTAATTAATGTATTTATGATTAATTAAAATGTTAAGTTCGGTACAGTTTACTGTAATTTTCTATACTTGTTTATTATTAATTGTCTAGAATACTACTTATAGTATCTTGTTTTATTTACTTGAATATTTTAATACATTTATAAATGTTTTAATATTTTATATTTAGCAAAACCATGTTTTTACTCGTCATCCGGCATACACATTCCTATGAAATAGACTGCATTCTGAAATAATAATAAATTGTAATTGTTGTATATTTTACAAAATATAAATTGACGAAATATTAAATAATTTATCACTTACATTATAGTCGACGTCGTAGTGCAATTCCAAAATAGAAAAGCAATTCGCATATTGTGCTTTCAGATCCTCCTATGTATAATATAAAATATATACAATACTGTGAAGTTCACAAACCAAATAATAGTCGAACCTCCAATAACAACATCTAAATGATAAGAACAGTAAAAATGGCTATTTTTTATGTTCTTATCAATGGCTATTGTTCAGAGGTATGACTGAAATTACATTCAAAATCAGTAATCTACATTAAGTATGCTTTTCTATATTTAAGCTTACCGGTTTGTTTGATTCACAAATCATATTTACGATTTCAAGAAGAGAATTTCTTCCAATGCACTGAATAAAACCTTTAACCTAAGTAGATAAAAATCATATATATACATATATAATTACGTATTCTATAAATGCTATAATATTATAAATATATCGGTAAACCGGGATACATTGTGAGACTTTTCGCATTTCGTTATTCTTAATTACCGGATTATTAAATCAAACATGTCGTTATTTTACTTTTTGATAACGGCATTACCCATTCATCATCTCTTTTTTCTTTTCTCATAAATCCTTATAAACTACTCGATTTCTTGTTTATCAGAAAGAACACAATAAAGTATAATATCACGTCCTTATCCAGCTTTAACCTTAAGTGACATCATTGTACAGGTTATCTGTATCTTACCCGCAATTAAGTTTTTAAATGGATATAAATTTGCTCTATCCGAAAGGAGTAGTTCTAGTGTGATGTCAAAAAGTTTCCCCTGCAGTCTCAGAAAGTAACCACGGTTAATTAAAGTTTATTTTTTAAAATTTTAGAAATCTTAACAAAGGTATTTAAAAAATTCAAAATACTTTATTTTTGAAAAAAGCAGGAAGGTTGTTTTCGATGCAGTCATAAATCTTAGATTTGCGGGATTCAGAATAACCTGCAACCATATTTTATAAGTTTACAACTTTTTAAAATTTAAAATTAAGAAAAATATATCTAATATATTTATAAACCAGTTTTATGTTAATAAGATTCATGAATAAATAATTTATATAGCTTACCGCAAACTTCTTTTGAAAGAAGTTTCGGATTACGATTGCAGGCAACTTTGCAGATTAACAATGTGCAAAAGAATAAAATGTAGATCTTCATTTCGACTGTAAAATAGAGTTTACATAAATCGATATTTAGATAAACTTAACGAATTTTTAAAAATTTATGAATATTTCTGTCAAAAATGTGATTGAAATATATTTAAAATCACTTTTCTAAAGAGACTAATTATTATTTCATATAAAATGGAGTAGGGGAGACCGGGGCAACTTCGGCATGCGGGGCAAGTTTGTCAAGCGCTTTTTTTTTAAACAAATTAAAAGGAGACTTTGGTTATAGGTTAGGCAGTTGAGTTTTATTGGTGGCTTGTTGAGTGTAGTGTTTTTATTGTTCTCCAACAAGCGTAGTTGAATTATCAAGCAAATTTTCATTTTCGTTCAATTCCATATAATATTTTTTTTCCATTTATATTGAATTGGCAGGTTTTGTTATAATTCCATGATAACGAAAGTTACTTTTCCTGTTAGAAGGATGTAACTTCAACTTATTCACGTGGCCAGATCGTGGCTTGGCATTCTGTTCTCAGGGTTGTACTTAATGTTTCGAAATCATGACTAGCGGGGTAAGATCGGCAACATAAAGCCACATTAGAAGCAAAGGATAAAAATCAAACAGATGATAAATGAAAACATGTTTGCATTTGTTATTCATGTATATATGTCTTTGAACTTGCATTTCGTTGTAATAATATTAAATGGGTGTTGGATTTGTATTTCTTTGTTTTAATAGTGAATTCCAACTTATACATTGTTAATAACATAATTTTATATACGTGCCTATCTTGCCCCATTACTGTTGCCCCTATACCAGGGGCAACTTTAATAAAAATAATTAAAATAATTACAACTTTACAAAAAGAGAGAAGTTGCCGATCTTGCCCCTATACCCGGGGCAACTTCGTCAATTTCTCTCTTCTTGTAAAGTTGTAATTATTTTAATTATTTTTATTTCCAAACTGATTTTAACCAGTTCTATAGTAAGGTAACATTCCAATAGACAATATGCAAAGCTTTTTTTTTCAGTTTACAGCAGTATTTATTACACAAAATTTAAGTAAAGCTTAACATGCCGATCTTGCTCCGGTCTCCCCTATAATTTATTCATTTCAACATAAATATTAGACATTTAAGTCTGTTTTTAATCTGTATAAAAAATGATCAAATACTAAATAATGTAAATGATTCAATTTTTACGTTTTTGAACTTAAATTTGTTGATAAAGATTGTATGAACTCGAGACTTGTTCAATTCTTTTGTTTCATATTATTATTAATTTGATATAAGTTTTATATTTACTTAAATAAGAATGTTATTAAATAAAGAGGAGACATAAAAATAAAGTGAACACGTTAACGACAGACGGCATATACAGGAGGTCGAGACAGTTAAAAAATTTGGGAGACTCAGCATCGAATCAGGGAGAATTTTCCGTAATTTTTCATAGTTTCAGATATGTCGAGTTCCATCCCTTATTAGTTAGTGCCTTCTTGCGGGCCTAGTCAAAACCAAGAATGAAGGCTTTCTTTGTGCTCCCGGAGACAGAAATAATTTGTTTTAAATGTATACAAATATTCAATTAAGACATATTCTTCTTGATAGAGAGTTCTAACTATCATACAATTTCCAAAGATTTACAAAAATAAATAATCAGAAACATCTTAACTTTTACGGATAACTGTTAGAAAAGTGTTGTTAAACTTTGGCAATGTCAATAATGTTATTACTAGTAACAATATTAACGACAAAAATATAATGAATAAACTTATTAGCCATGCGGAATTATAAAAAAATTACATTTAGTTTTAATTATATGATATTAGGCTTTCAAACAGCTCCGTTTCCTTCTGATAACTACCTTAAAATTTTAACGTAGTTATCAGCAATGGACCCTGGTATTCATCCTGTGATTCGAATATAATATTTTTTTATTAATGATATTTCTATTTTTTATATTTCCCCAAAATATACTTTTTCCTACACGTTTATACTCTTCTTTAGATTTATCTTTTACTTCTAACTTTAATTTAAATGCTCTCCCAGCTCAAGGATTCCAGTTTGACCATGCGGCTATCTGCCTTGAAGTCACTGTAAAATTAACTACGAGAATACTTCCAAACATTTCGTTAAAATGCCTTTCTGGAAACATTTTAATAACATACAAGCTTCAAATTTCATCTGCTCCATTGATCGGTTGTACCCCGATTTTTCAACGATGTCAATACAAGCTTTAACTGATCAAATATATCATATTTTTTTATTCTATTTAATACTATAAACAAATTCCTCCAATATCGTTCAATCGATATTTCCTCTTCTAAATGGTTAAATCATTGCTTTAAAAAATTGAGAAACGAAACCAGTAAACAGTGGGCCAGATGAAAACTCTCGTAACCTTTATTTACATCATATACTCTAAAACAATGTTATAAAGCAGGAGTGTCCAACTCGCGGCCGAAGCAAGTACCAATGCTGTTCAACGATTATGTAAACAAAACCGACAAATTTTTTTTATTTTTTTATTTATTTTAACGGCATAAGCTGAAAAAAGAAGTATCACAAAGTCATAAACCGTTATATATATATTATTTTTTGAGTGGAAAGGAAATATTTTCAAATACTTGGAAATGTGTGAATGAGGAAGTAATACTAAAGAATGCTGGAGTTGTGACTAAAAGGATTATAGACCAAAATTCGGGGAAACGAAAGACCAAAAGATAAAAAGTTGTGGGTTAAATACACCTTCTGTTTGCAAATATTAACCCTTAATTTTCCAACCTTTCTCACTTCTTTATCTTTTGTCCTATCTCCCATTTCACCGCATTTGGGTCTATAATCCTTTGAGTCCCAACTCCAGCTTTATTTAGTATTTCTTCCGACGTTGCAAGATTTGGCCACCCTTTCTTTTAGTTTGCATAAAAAATATCATTTCGCGCATTGGATACTTTTTGGGCTACATATTATTTATAAATATGTTAGTTGAATAAAAATGCACTTTAAAGTGTCTGTAGAAGTAATGTTTTAAAATATCCTTTTTCGTGATATAGTTTTAATACTTATTACTATAATCTAGATATTTTAATCCTTAATATACTTGTATATTTAAGGTTAGGACATAATATACTGTACATATACTTGTGGCCCAAAACTCCATGACATCTTCCAATGTGGCTTAGAGAAACAAAAAGGTTAGACACCCCTGTTATAAAGAATGCCAAGTATCTTTTGGAAATTATAAGTGTTATATTTAATTTTGCATTTAACCCTCGTACATTTCGGGAATTTATCCGTAAGTTTCCTCGAAAAATACCTAAGAAAAACAATATATACCTGACATGACATATAAGATTTACAACAATATTAAAGCTAGATTTTTTCGTATTTTATCTAGTGCTAATTTATTGCGCTTTCATGTAATAATTTTACCAATCGTTGTAGTCTATCGGTTTCAAAAGTTAAAAAAACCCGTCACCATGCCAAAACACTTAAATTTTAGTGCGGGTCGTGTACCTGCCATCTATTTTTTTTATTTTTTTTTTTACATTACAACCCATCCTATCTAACCTTTTCCAGACTACTTTAATATAGCTATATTCCGAAACAATAGCATTCATCTACAATAAAAGCTATAAGTAAAAATACACTAATAAAATAAACAAAGTATATTTCTTTCTGAACAAATTTTGCTATCTACCATATACTAATAATACTGAAGTGGCAAGAGTCAGACTGGGATTACTTGATTTCAAAGAAAGAGTCAAATACATCGATTGTCTTTTAGCTTATGCATATTTTAATACATAATATCCAATTATCGGCTCAAACTGAAAGTTCCTTCCTGAAGTACTCCATCACTATCATGTCTATATAATCCTTTTTATCGATTATTATCGCTATCTCATAGATCTTTCATTAACCGTTCCATTGATTACATGTCTCCTGTTGAACATCATCTTCTTCAGGACTTTACAAAATACAAACATTTATGCGACGATTTCTATATAATGTAAGATTTTGTATGTTCTTATGTCATTTTGCCTTTCTTTTTTATATTCTTGTTATTATATAATTTTTATTGTCTTCATTGACGAGACTTTGTCTCTTCTTTAAAATCGCGCTGCTGTCAACGGTTGCACACCTTAAAGGTATGAAGGAGTACTGTACATGTCAGGAGTTGCAATTTGGCACAGAGTATTTGGTGCCCAAATCATGCATACATAAAATAAACCAGACTTATAGGTAGTCAGGAAACTGAGAACCGGGTCAAAAGAAAATACCAAATGCTGAGATTGTTTCTACAAACAGGCGTTGCTCGCTCTCTCGGAGACAGTCTTGTCCCAAAACTGGCTTCGCAAATGTAAAATAAATAAAAAATAAATTATACACAACTCAAAAGTGCGATCGCGACACTACAAAGAAATGCGGGTAGCCGCAACATCAGAGATATGCAAATGATTAGAAGAACAAAAATATGCAACAGATAGACACCGGTTTATTCAGTAACAAATATGACACCAACGGGCTGTTATGCAGGCCGATATGTGGCGAGGCATACTATCAATGGGGTTATTGATGGCTGTCAGAGGTATTCTTTCCCAAGCTGCTTCTACTAAGGAGTGTATGTGGTCTATGGTACAGTACGTGCAGCCGTCTTTATGTAACCTTATTTATGGTAGGGGTTTGTGGACTAATAAACAAAAATTGTTATGTCTTTCTAATCCGACTGTTCACCGGTGTTCAAAAATGACCAGAAGCAATTTAATTTCTATGTTTTATATATATATATATATATTTATATGCATTTCGATGAAAAAGTTAGGTCCTAAATGCATATTTAAAAAAACATATAGAAATTAAATTGCTTCTGGTCATTCTTGGACTCTAGCGAACAGTTGGATTAGAAAGACATAACAATTTTCGTTTATTATTCCAAAAACCTCATTTAGGTGATTAGATAAATAATTAGATTAAGCCGACTAATATTGCTGAATTTATCTGATATATGTAACCTGTTGGAAATGGTTTGGTTGAACACAGATGCACCCGTTTATGGCGATGGCCTACTTCGGTTGTCACGTACCGTGGCGAACAGGTCTTGACGGGTCGTTCGGCGAATCTGCCGGTCGATCACGGCGTTAGACATCACGGCATCGACAAACCGAGGTCGTCCAGTTCCAGGATACGGTCTCGTTCTTCAGTTGTTAACTGGTAGTATTTAGTTCACTTTTGTCTTCGAGGTATTTTTTACGCTTCTTCCAAAATTCGGATGCGCGATCAGTCACTGATAACATTTGAACCGCCCGAGCCGGCTGCTGGTGTTTTTAGTCCGAAACTGAGTACCATATGAACCGATGAGTACGCAAACTTAATCGTCTGTTCATCTCTGTCACCTCTATCAGTTCGGAAATTTTCATATGGCTACGTGCATTCCTTCGTGGTGTTTCGATTTTATTTTTGAGGCGTGTATTTACAGAAATTGCAGTAGGACAGCCGGGGCTAGTTGTCACAATTTTTAGTCATTTCTAGTTTTAGGGTCTATAATATCAGTTTAATTACATTTAAGTGAAAATGCATGCGCCTACATATCTTTTGATTAGTTTACAATAAATATATGAACATTTAATAATTTTTTGTCATAGTTATTAATTATCTTAGAAACAACTGTGTCACCATATGACACATCTGTTGGCACACCTGTGACAACATACTTCGTTGACAACATACCCGGTGTGACAACATAACTCTGTGACAACATACCCGTTAAGGGGTATGTTGTCACAGAGTTTAGATAACCTAAGTTCTCACATCTCCTGAGTTTACTTTGGTTATGTTAAATTATGCTTAATTTGACATTTACATGTGCCAATTCTATAAAGTAAATAACTACTAATTTACTAATTTACTATTATTTGTTCTGAGGCAAATAACTCCAATCTTTACATATCGTCTTCAGAGTCAGTTGTGACAAACATAATATATTTATAGATTTACATCTGTACATAGCTTGTGAGACCAATTTTTACATCTGGTACACTGAATCCATTTTTTTTTTTTTTTGGATCGGCTATAACTCTCACCACAAACCAAACAGAAGCTCTCTTCTTCCTCTTCTGACGAGTCAGTCTTAGTAGGGGGGGTATTTATTTTACTAAAAGTGGCCTTGTCTCTTGAAAGTACTTTCCTTTTAATTAACCTCTATGGTTTTGGAATTGTTTAGAATGTGCCGTTTTAGAAATTTTTTTTGTGCCTCCAACTTGTCTTTCTCAGGGATGTCGGTCAATATAGCAGACTTGCGTTTTCTTCTGTTTTGACGGTTACCCTTTCTTTCTCTTGCCTTTGGTAGTGGCCGAACAACCTCCGGAGAAATCATTGAACATGACTGGGGCATAGCAACTACTAAGGTTTTCGCTTTTGGTAGAGTACCAGATAGACCAGAAATCGAAGGTATGTTCGGGTCTGCAGTTTCCGCGCATGTATTGGTTGGTAATTTATTTACTTTAGATCAATCTGTATGAATTGCTGAATATTCTGTGTTAGTTGATCGTTCTATGGGAATGTTTTCGGCTGCAGATGCAGGGATCTTTGAATCTTGACGAATCTTGACGAATTTTGACATAGCTTGGAAGAAAGTCTTGATCGGTGAAAATATCTCTGTTGAATGGATAAATTCCAGACACACTAAATCCAAATACTGTAATATATTATTTGGCACAGCTGTTAATGGAAGTGCTGAAGAAACAATACCAGGAATGTCATAATTTTCCCTGGATTAGTCTTCATCGACGAAGTACATGCCGAGTAGATAAATTTTTTTAAGGAGCCGAAAACACTCTTGTCTAAAGACTGGAGCTTGTTACTACAGAGTGGGAGAAAAGATAAAATAACGACACCATTGAGAAATGTAATCCGGGTATTGAGAGATGATACTCGTGGTTATCAAACAATAACAGTATAGGCTTTTCTTTCGTACATTTAGTAGTCTCAACGACATGCTTCAAAATTGTTAGAAATTGCTCCTCTTTCATGCGGCCGGATGGGTTTGCTGTTCCAATAGAACCTGGAAAGGAATTTTGTAGAAAGTGGTCTCTTAAGTGTACTCGAGGAAACAAATAACGGCTGAATGCTGTTTTCGGAAGCAGATGTTACAAAAGCCATAGTTACTAGTGTGCCCCTTTCAGCTGAGGTGAGAGAACCAATATAACGAAATTCTCTTCTAGCAACAATACGATCAGGACGTTGCACCGTAGTTATTCCAGTTTCATCTACGCTGTAAATGTCACTGCGGCGGAAATGGTAACGATCAAATAAATTTCCTAAATTTGTGAAAAAGACATCACATTTGTCGTATTGAAATTTGTGGCTCTAGATAGACTGGTGGCTTGGGGTATTCGTAGCGATAGTCTAGAATGCTTCTTTAGAAATCCTGTAAACCAATCGGGGCCTGCCATTAGGGTGTCACTCCAGATTTGAGAAAACAGTTTGTTAAGCGCTATTGCATAGTCATATGCTAATTTTCGTACTTGTTTTTAGTGTTAATTCAAAATAAATATCAGAAGATTTTTAAATATATTTTTCCAACTCCAACTCTTCATTACTAGTAAAGACTTGCCTGCTGTTTTTATAACTCATTTCAACTGTATAGCTGCCAGAAGCATGTTCTTCATCAGTTAATTTCTTGCAGAATCTTGCTAAAGTTCCGTATTAAATATTGTATTCCTCTGCAGCTTTCCTAATAAAAATTGGCTGGACATTTTTAACTGCTTTGGCAGCTCTTTGTAAAATGCCTTCAAGTGGGGCATTTCTATCAGTTTTTCTTTTATAATTTCGTACTATCTGGAAAAATGAGGAAAACAAACTAATAGGAGTAATGCTTTCCCCTTTCTAATTTTGCAACTATATTGTATGGAAATATTGTCAATAATGATTTAAAAAACCGTCATCGCTTTCCGTCTCTTTTATAAAAAGTTTGTAAACAAAACGGGTTGTCCCTTTTGATATGTGACAATTTGCCCCAAATAAACTTCATTAATAAATCGATTCACAGTTTCTAATTTGAAAATATAAAATTCAATTGCTCCTAATGTATACATTAAGAGCCCAGCTAATAGGGAATACAGTTGTTACTCAGCTTTAACTAATTGCAAATTTTCAAATTGCACATGACATGACATCAAAATTTACGCGACTCGATGTAAATTTCCTAACCGCCAACTAACGGAACACTACGTAACGGATATTATTCAAATTTTGTGATGACATAGGCGAGCGGTAAATGAACCTATTGCTAGATGACGTGACCGTTTAGTTTTGATTATATAGGCGATATTTGTACTGTGACAACATGCCCCCTGTGACAACTAGCCCCGGTCTTCTCTACTTCCGTTATATACACTATCTTAATGGTGATTTTTGCTTTTTAATTAGTGACAGGTTGTTTTTTATACGATAGAAAACATTCCAAGAATTTCTGCATTTTTAATTTGTATATTATAACAATAAATTATATTATGCGTTTTACGATAATAATAAATATAAAACTATATGTTGCTTCCTAATATTTTATTCTATTGATATATAGAGTCAATTAAACTAAGTATTTGTTCAGGTTTTGTATTCTTGCTCTACCTTTCATGTATCAATCTTGTTTTGCAGTTCCAAATGTTTTGTTTTTTTAGTATACTTTAAATATTAAAAAAATTTTTATCATTAAAATATACATAAAAAAATTAAATTTAAATAGAATCCTTAAGCCCCAATCCCGAGATATCTCGGGAACGTTACATAGCGTTACGGAAAACTATTTTAAAATTTTTTTTTGAATTTTTGGAATGTTTTTTAGGTCTCCAAATTTTTTAAAAAATTTTTACCCGCGTGAAAAAATTTTATCACGATTTTAATCAACCTTTAATGACGCGCGATTAACGCTTAATTGTTTTTTAATGGGATTTTTTAATCAAATTTATTTAATCGTTCTAAAGTTGTAGTACACGGATTTTATTTCGGTAAAGTTATTTAAAGCTACTTTCTGATATCAAAAACGACCTCCAATAGTTTTTTAATTTTTTTAATTAATAGATTTTATTATATATAAGTTTAATTAAGTCGGGGGGTCGGAAATTGCAATAAAAATTTTAATTTTTTAAAAATATTTTAAAATATACGGCCAACTATTATTCACCCTACTATAAACCCATTGCCTCCCGAGACTTCTGTGAGAATGTCCCGGGAAATCCGACTCCAGCTGTTCTCGAGGTCATCCAGCTGTGTAAACAACGACTCATCAGTGTCTAATTTCACAGAAAGGCAAGACAAAGGAAAATAAAATTTGAAGCTTTTTCTTCAAAATTAACGCATTTCTTTCGTTTTTTTACAGTTGTAAGTATTTTTTAAGTTTAATTACATTAATATCAAAAATTGATCGGGGCTTAAAGAGTTAATTAAACGAGGTTATGAAATTTGAAGTTATATAGGGGAGACCGGGGCAACTTCGGCATGCGGGGCAAGTTTGTCAAGCGCTTTTTTTTAAAAACAAATTAAAAGGAGACTTTGGTTATAGGTTAGGCAGTTGAGTTTTATTGGTGGCTTGTTGAGTGTAGTGTTTTTATTGTTCTCCAACAAGCGTAGTTGAATTATCAAGCAAATTTTCATTTTCGTTCAATTCCATATAATATTTTTTTTCCATTTATATTGAATTGGCAGGTTTTGTTATAATTCCATGATAACGAAAGTTACTTTTCCTGTTAGAAGGATGTAACTTCAACTTATTCACGTGGCCAGATCGTGGCTTGGCATTCTGTTCTCAGGGTTGTACTTAATGTTTCGAAATCATGACTAGCGGGGTAAGATCGGCAACATAAAGCCACATTAGAAGCAAAGGATAAAAATCAAACAGATGATAAATGAAAACATGTTTGCATTTGTTATTCATGTATATATGTCTTTGAACTTGCATTTCGTTGTAATAATATTAAATGGGTGTTGGATTTGTATTTCTTTGTTTTAATAGTGAATTCCAACTTATACATTGTTAATAACATAATTTTATATACGTGCCTATCTTGCCCCATTACTGTTGCCCCTATACCAGGGGCAACTTTAATAAAAATAATTAAAATAATTACAACTTTACAAAAAGAGAGAAGTTGCCGATCTTGCCCCTATACCCGGGGCAACTTCGTCAATTTCTCTCTTCTTGTAAAGTTGTAATTATTTTAATTATTTTTATTTCCAAACTGATTTTAACCAGTTCTATAGTAAGGTAACATTCCAATAGACAATATGCAAAGCTTTTTTTTCAGTTTACAGCAGTATTTATTACACAAAATTTAAGTAAAGCTTAACATGCCGATCTTGCCCCGGTCTCCCCTAAAACTGCAGCAGAAATTCGTTAATTCGTTATCCGATAATTTTCAAATGATTCCGGATTACTTGATTTTTCAAAATAGTCAATAATAGGAATTGTATGATCATAATCAGGCATTATAGTATTTTTTGGAAACCGGAATTTCTTAAAACACGTCGCGTGATAAATTTTCTGGGAGGAAATACAAATACAGGGCGATTCCTTTGTAAGCGAAAATTTTCGGCGGATGATTCTTCGAATAATTTCGATCATAAAAGTTCATATAATCACACGTTAAAAACAATATACTGTAGGACAAAGTTACAGGATACTTGTTATATTATTGTCTATTAGGACTTAACATATTAGAGAGGTTGCGGCCGACGTTTTCATCGCGAAAACGTGTACGTCGGACGTTTAGCGCCGCCCTCCTGTAAGCCTAGAAGTTTGACACTGGCGTTTGGAACGTCAGTGGAATCATTCTCGACGTATCAAACGTCATTGTCAAACTTCTAGGCTTACAGGAAAGCGGCGCTGAACGTTCGACGTATACGTTTTTGCGATGAAAACGTCGGCCGCAATCTCTCTATTATTAGGAGTTATTATACTTGTGTTTTCATTTCTGCAAAAAAGAGTTTTATTCAGAAAAAAACAATCTTTATTTTTTACCTGGTAAAAAAACCAGTATAAGAAGTCCTAATAATATACTAAGTAGACAATAATATAACAAAAATAAGAACTTAGAGACAAATGAATTAAAAGTTACAGGATGTTTAATTAATATGTGGCAGGTGCGCGTGACCACATATTAAAACGTGCAATCTTTTTCAGAGTCTATCCTTGTTTCTTACTTAAATAATTTACTAATATTTTTCAAGTGCTCCAAGAAAATAGTTTTATATAGAATAACCGTACAGTTCACACTCTTCAATATTGACTGATTTGCTGTTACCACCAAAGGTTTCAATATACAGACAAAAACGCCATGATTATTTATAGTGTTAAACCAACCAAAATTGTTTGGCAATTAATTATCTTCAATCGAAGAATTTTAGTTTTTAGACGGAATGAAAATTTGAAGAAAGGATATAAATTTTTATTATTGGCAATAAATTAATATTAGATAACATTAATGAAATTTCATACCTGAATAATGTTATCGATACAGCTGCTTCTTTTAACGTTCTGTGTATTGTATAGAAAAATATTTTTTTCTTGTTATTGAAATCACTCAATGGTGATGGCTTAAATATGTTGCTTTAAAAACGCCAACTTGGCATTATCCATAAAAATCATTGTCAAATGTTACGATGAGTCATATTTAATTAAATAATATTTTTATTGTTAGTTATTTTTGTTTTGTTAAACGCTATAAATCATGGATTTCTGTAACCCTGGATAACTCACAAATAATTTTTATAGTTGTCCTGTTTTCTTTATCAATATTCATAACGGTATTCTCGTTTCTTCCAGGGATTTTGTTGCTATATTAAATAAATGAATAAATGAATTAATAACTAATTAACGAACTTGAGATGCGTTATAAATAGTACCAAAAGTTTGAGTTTTTATTATAAAGAGAATCGAATATACAAGGGCTCTGTTAATTGTTTATACATTTCTCACGATTTGAGCAAATGTAATGAAATTTTTTAGGTATCAATCTCTCATCCAGACGATAGTAAATGATTACTTTCGGTCGAATTATCTTCATCTTTCTGCCGACAACAGGCAGAGAGGAATGATGCCATTCGAATAGGAAAATTACTTAATTCAAAATTACCAGCGAGCACAAATTATGCTTTAGGGTTTTCGAGAGTGCAGAGTTTAAATATTTGGTCTATTTTTTCGAACATTGAAGATTCTCATTCCATATTCAGCTGGGGGTTGAAAACTTTTAAATGATAGTGATCTAATAATTTTAAACGCTGATAAAACTTAGTAAATAATTATTATGGATAAGAACCAGTATAAATTTCAACTATAAGAAACAATGTTAAATGAAAGTAAATATGAACAACTGGCAGACAAGCCCGGCGTTGCTCGAGCAAAAAGTCACGATAGCAAAGATTAAGTTTATTACACTACAGTCAATCTTACCCGTTTTCACGGAATGCAAGAATTAGGTCCCCCTGTTTTCAGACTAATTAGAAAATTTTTAGATGGGTCTAAAAGTATGTTTGATTTCACGCAAAAACGCAAAAAATCTCTTGTAAAATCTGATTTACTTATATACAAAGATTTTAAACACATCATTGTAAAAAGATCATCCGGAATTTTAAGGTATGTAATAGTAAGTGGAAAAACTTATAAATTTATATATGTAAAATAAAACGCAAATTTATAAAATTTGTAAGAACGCTCATAACCAAAACCGGATATATAATAGTACACCAGTCCTACGAATGTACTGTACGTCGAAAAATATTCGCAACGTTCCGTTACCGAAACTGCGACGTTGTCGATTCCACTGTGAAAATAAAGGACTCGATGACGTGCGAACGGCTATCACGAAACCAAACTCTGGATTACTGCGAAAGTCGTGCGCATTCACCAAAACAGCCTTATTAAAGACGGCACTACGTGTCCAAATAAATAGCCTGCAGATCAACTGATGAAATCTTTATCGTTATGTCGAGAAGCAAACAAAAATAAAAACAAAGTCTGTAGTGAACTCTGTTTACGACGTTCGCAATCTGCAAAATAAAACTACTGGCTCGTGTGGCAATCGAACCCACGGCCTTCGCGTCATTAGCACCACGCTCTAACCGACTGAGCTAACGAGCCGCGAATACCAGGCGAATCTTTAAGAATATATTGGAGATTAGATCGTCATTCCGTTACGATTCCTCCAAACACGAAAACAGATAATCGAACAATGTACTTTAACTATTTTTTCTTATTTCATAGACAGACGATTACACAAATCCAGGATTAACGACTATCTTTAGTACAAAATTGCTGATTTCGCGTTCCACGTGTACAGAATTACCGTGATGATTCATTCTTAGTTCTAAGTGCAAGTGAAGCCAGATGCACCTACCTTTAGTAATCCAATACCATAAGCCATTGTGATACACACTTGTTTGTGCTTATTGTGAGTTTTCGATTGTCATTGTTTCCAGCCAGGTAATTCTCATCTTTGATGAGCACATTTATTTTAAATGTTCTGGAGATTGTTCTTTAATAGAAATTTTATACAGAAAAAATTCTTCTGGCGCGACCGGATATGATATAATTACAAATGGGAAAGTCGGTTCTTTGTTTTATATTTAACCCATTATGCGTTTCCTTCTTTGAGCTTCGTGTAAGAGTTCCGAAACTTCAATAACTCACACGTAGGGAAATTCGTAGAAATAAATCTGTAACGGGTGTTAAATATATACGAATAAAAACATATCAGATGTATAAAATTATACTTCATGATAACCCGGGATGTTTTTAATTTGAAGACTATTTACAAAAATGATAACATTTTCGAGACTATTCTTGTTCTTCATCACATTACCACAGTAGATCGACTTGAAGAAACTTCATTAAAATGACAATAATCAATGACTAAAAAATGTTTACACAAAGTTAAAACAGATCAAATCGCCGACCTTTTATTTGAGGATTCGGCGCTTTTAATACTAAAACAATGATAACAATTTCCCACCATCATCATCCTGTCCTTTAGCCTCAATATATAACTGGCTCTGTCGGTATCGGATATTCACAAACATTCATTTGCAGGAATCTTCAAATAAAACGTCGGCGAATTGATCTGTTTTTACTTTGCGTAAACATTTTAAAATCATTTATATTGCTTTATTTCCGAGAGAAGTCTTTTATATGTAATTATGATGTATAGGTTTATGAGCATTTTAATGAATGAAAGATGCGCCTATTACCCGCTGCATCTGCATCTCACAAGCTCAAGGTAAATAAAAACTAATATTTTATTTGTGAAAATTGCATAATTTTGTTAGCGTGACGTATTTACGTTTTCTGTTGTTACGTTGGCGATACGCGTTAATAATATAATATTAACGATTGTCGAGAGTTGATTGTCGAAGCTTTTCGATGCGAATATTTTTCTTCATTATGAGTTATTTAAGTAAGTTAATTTATGCTTATTCAACGTAAAATCATATTAAGTCTTTATATAATCTCCTAATGAATAAAAAATACGAAATTAATAATAATTTTTACCGAGACGTTTAAATAACCAGAAAAAATTATACAGTAAATTATAATAACCACCGCTGTTAGATTCTCTCGGCTAAATAGAAAAGATCTGAAGTAGAACTAAGTCGATGCCATTAATAACAATTAATTGTCAAGAATTACTACTACGTAATTTAATTCTGCTGTTTTAAAAGTAATGTAACGCATACAAATAAAATAAAACAAAACCTCCTAGCGCAAATTATATAAGCCACACCAGACACAAAGCAAATAAGAATTATGACCGAGGAAATGTGTTACGCACCTATAATACTTTTATTAAACTTACGACTAAACTTAAGTATATTTAGTTTATTTATTTATTTCCTAGAAACTGCGTTAAGAGAATTTCTTAACTGCAAAAACTAAACACACAAGAAATTGAGAGAGATCAACGAAATAATTCTGAATGTTCTTAATGATATTTAATTATGTTTGTGACATTTTGAACGTTGAAGAGATTTTGTACAAATAATAATTTACCATGTTCTTTCTTATTCAACATTCCGGTGTTACATGTAAAATGGAAATAAGTCAGATAACATCAGAAAATATAAGACATTTTAATACAAATTCATTTTGCATGTGTTTTAACGCGACTGGAAGATTTGTTATAATTTATTCAAACATTAAAAGAAATCATTATATTTTAATTGTGTTAAAAATTAATAATATTCATATAACGATTATTTCCAGATTGCAATTATTTATTTGCTGGAAGTTATTCGCCGTTGGGTAATAACTTTTACTTTAATAATTATCAGGTAAGTTTACTTCAAAATTCTAATCTATGCATTACTTACAATCGAGTAACTAACATTCTGAACAGAAACAGAAGTAAAATATTTTCTTACGTAAGCCAAATACGAAGCAAAAGTTAATATGTAAAGACTGAAAAATATTTCGGAATATTGAAAACTCTATATTATGAAAACTTCAATTTTTTTACAAACGCTTTAAAGGAGGAGCGGCATATGAGCTTTCATGCCAGTATTTAGTTTCTTACTTACTGCGCGATATAAAATATCGAGCAAAGTGTATTTCTCTAACGTCCATAGGCGTCCAAAATCCTAGTTTCGGCTCTGTACGCCATTGAACAATTTAATGTNTTGAAATAACAGTAAGATATACTTATACTCAAACACTATAATTTTTAGCATGAAATTTCTGTTTGTGTAGTAATAGAAATGTTTTTTTAAATATAAAAATTATACTTCAATTAAATATTATTGTTAATTCAAAATTATTGTTCTTAATTTTTTTTAAATGTATATCAATAAAACAATTTTAAATACAACGGAATCAGATAATCTGTTTTTACTTATTTGTACTATTGACCAGTACTCGGAAAAATAATTTTCCAATCCTTTCTGACTTATGGAGGCTGAAAATTCCAAAACTCTAGTTAATTTATTTAGATGAAATGAGAGCCAGGGTAAAAAAAAATAAAAAGAAAAAAATTTTTTATTTAGTTTATACTAATCCCTAAATGCATTACGCCTCTATCGCCTCTAATTGTCACATTCCGATGATTAAGAAATTTTTCCTATCTTAAATAGGTGACCTAGTAAAGTACGAACCCAATCCTATTTGCGTGTTAAATACTTTTGTTTTATTATATTGTAAGAAAAATAATTGTTATTAATTATAATGGAAAATAATTCGAATTTTAAAGGAAACATTCAGTGTGATACTAAAAATTTTAATTTTCAATCAATTTTATTCTTATTATTTCAGGATGGTATACAAATGCCCCAATATGGGCTTGCTACTGAAATGCCTGAATTGCATGGCTTCTGGCCAGAGCAAGAAGTGGGTGGACACGAACCACCGATTCAAATGGCCGAAAATGGGCCTTCTGAAATCCCAGAATACGGGATAGCTGCAGGAACACCGCAATATATGCCAACGCCTGAATTCTATCAATATGGGCCAGTGCAAGAAGTGAATGGATACAAACCACCGATTCAAATGGCCGAAAATGGGCCTTCTGAAATCCCACAATACGGGATATCTGCAGGAACACCGCAATATATGCCAGCGCCTGGATTCTATCAATATGGGCCAGTGCAAGATGTGGGTGGATATGCGTCGTTTATTCCATTGTTTAAAAATAGGCCTAGTTCTTGGTCAAAAGAAATACAAATGACAGATGAATCAAACAATGCATCGTCGGCACAAGTGCCAACTTATAGGTCATCATCGGTAGCTTTCGAGATTGAGCCATCAACTGAAGTGTTGGTATGTGAGCCTATTTCTGAAAATATAGCAGAGACACCTCTCTTCTCAGGTTCGATGGAATGTTTACCATATCATAATAAAGGTACACAATATTGATATTATCACAGTATAAACTTGATTATAATAGAAATACAGTATTTATGAAACTAGGATTTATTTTTATACATTGCAACTGTTGAGATTGCTGTTAGATTTTCGAGTTTGTTACTTAAACCATTTTTAAATCTGGTATTGTCTTTTAAATAAGGAATAAAAGATTTTACGTTTTTACTAAGCATAAATATATAAAATAAATCAACTAAAAGACAACATTTGAAACATAAGTAAGAAACGAATAGTAAACATAGCCAATAAGAGATTATAATAATTTTATTGTATTTTGAAGTAGAAATGATCGTATATACTCAGAGATGTAAATTAAACAATAATTATTCGTTTTTAATATATAAATTTTGATGACATTTCAGCATTGTTAATCATCCAACAATTCGATATTGTGGATCATTATATTATTTATTGACATCGCTGAATACATTTATAGCGTTAAATTCAGTTTTCATAATTAAACAAATGGAAACAATACACATTTTTCAGAGGCTATCGGATGTTGTAATTATTTTTGTTTTATTAATTGAAATTATACATTATTTTCTGTTCATTTTTCTTGTAATTTTGAAAAATATTTTTTGATTTAATTGTTATTAGACAATAAATTGAAAATCAAATAGGCGTCACAGACAGAAATTTAGTTTTTACTTTTTACGTTTAAACATCTATAATGTAGGCTTTTCGTAATTAAGCCAAGTTGCCAACGATGAGAGCGCATTTTTATTTAAGGATAAGATAATATCTGCGATTTTTCTCGTTTTCTTTTATCAAAAAATCATCATGTTGTAAGACTCGGAGAATTTATCTCGATTTTACGTCTCTTATTTATATAATTCTAAATTAACAATATGAAACCGGTAATATTGCATTCTCTTGTTGTCTGNCATTGTTAATTATCCAACAATTCGATATTGTGGATCATTATATTATTTATTGACATCGCTGAATACATTTATAGCGTTAAATTCAGTTTTCATAATTAAACAAATGGAAACAATACACATTTTTCAGAGGCTATCGGATGTTGTAATTATTTTTGTTTTACTAATTGAAATTATACATTATTTTCTGTTCATTTTTCTTGTAATTTTGAAAAATATTTTTTGATTTAATTGTTATTAGACAATAAATTTAAAATTAAATAGGCGTCACAGACAGAAATTTAGTTTTTACTTTTTACGTTTAAACATCTATAATGCTGGCTTTTCGTAATTAAGCCAAGTTGCCAACGATAAGAGCGCATTTTTATTTAAGGATAAGATAATATCTGCAATTTTTCTCTTTTTCTTTTATCAAACAATCATCATGTTGTAAGACTCAGAGCATTTATCTCGATTTTACGTCTCTTATTTATATAAGTTAATTCTAAATTAACAATATGAAACCGGTAATATTGCATTCTCTTGTTGTCTGCGAGTTTGAAAGAGTTCAATTCTTACAAAATTCCTATTACAGAGCTGAAGATTTGGGCTCACATTACTTGAAAATAATTCGACCAAATACACACGAGTATTGTTTATTTAATTTGCGTTTGGCAGTGTTGCAAACAAAACCCAGCAATTAGTTGTTGTGACGTCCTCACCAAGCTAAGCTGCAATTTTTAATTATATTTGAAATTAAATAAATTTTTAATACGCTTTCCACCTCAAATTAGTAGTGACCTGTTCCTGTATATAATAATTTTTTTTAACAATAGTGTCATCTATCTAACTGCATTCGGTAGGAAATCTTTGAATGGAAATAACGTGACTTTCAATTTGCATCCAAAGTTCATATATAGTTATTTTGGGTATGTTGCTCCTAAAGTAATTATTTGTCGGCTTTCTTATAAATAACTCTGTTCTTGAAATTGAAAAAAGACAGACTCATAGTCTGACAGACAACAGTGAAAATTTATAAGTCGACAATTGTTTTTTAAGTTGCAGCTCAATTATCCAGCATAAAGCGAGAACTTAAACTTGATGCTTTGCCTACAAAATTCTCTGACGCATTTCTTTTTAAACACATCGAATAATTTATTGTGTTGTTATATTTATAAATATCTAGTCTTTGCTATGAAATTACATTCTAAACATACGTTAAAATATTGTTATATAATATTTGAATTAACCTAGTTTAATAATTACTCTGTTTTCTTTAATATTTTAGTTTTTGATTCTTCAACTGATGTCGAAGACAATAGTCAAACTACCTCTTCCCACTTAGATCAGGATAATGCAGGAAATTTCACCGAACATACAAGAATTACTGAAATTATCGAACCAGAAATATTCTCGAATAGAAATCGAGAAAGAAAAATCGACGAAATTTCTGAAATTTCTTATATTTCCGATGACGAAGGATTTTCTTCTAACGTAAGCTGATATAGATTATATTAATACTAAATAATTCTTACATCCTTTTAAAGTTTATCACAGAAAAATAAATTAGAGTAATATATTATTGAAATAGGATGCAAGTTATTTATTTATTATTAAATAAATTTTATGCCAATTAATTAAAAAATATTTTGATATTTGAATGTTGTTCCTAACAGAAATCAGAATCACTTTCTACTTTCCATGTTTTCATTAAGCATGCAATACGATTTTTAATACATTAATTTGCAATAAAATTGTTGAATATAGATTTAACATTTTTTAAGTAAATTCCAAATTTAGAAATATTTATTTTTCGCTATTTTACAGAATGTCTATGAGCATGAGAATGAAGATTTTGATTATTCTACGGAACAATTCACGGAAACGGTGGACGACATCTACATTCACAGACCGTTAAAATGGGCTTTTATAAATTTAGAAAGATTTTCTCTTGTAAACGAAATCATTTATGAAGAAGACGAGTTTGAATTCGAAAATGCATCATCAGAAGACGACGATTCCATCCACGCAGATAGCGAAATAGAAAACAGTGAACATTCCAATGATATCGTCTTCGACTCCATTAACGAAATTCAACAAATGAATGTTGAAAGTGATGGGTCATCAATATCTTCCACGAAAGATGACGTTGAGGAAGAAAACTTTGTTATTTACAGGAATACGACATCACTACAAGTCATTCAATGCACCAAAAGTGAAGGTGAGAAAGGTAAGATTACAATTATTTAAAATACGCTACTAGCCAAGTGTAATGCAGCATCAAGAAATTCAATACGCAATTAGTATACATTTAACAGAATTATTTCGTATGATCTGAATATTTATATTTTATATAATTTCACTACACTAAGAATATTGTTGACCGAATTTTGTGTATTAGATGTACAGTAACTGTACATATAATATAAATGTAAAATAAGCATCTGTAGCATTGTGACGTGAAAGAATAATTCGAATATTGTTTTAATAAAATTTCTATTGTCTCAAAACAATATTATATTGATGTTCGTGTCATTAATGCGGACAGCAACAAAAGACGCAATTCACTGAATTAATCTGTGGTTTTCGACATTGCCTAATATTTTAAAAATTACACTTTATTTTTGAATGAATATTTACTATGAATGAAGGTTGCATGTAAATCTTATACATAATGGCGTGGTTTCTTCTTTTTCGCCATTCCTAAAGTCTCGAGAGTCAATTTGACTCGTGCAAAGCAAAAAGTGGCTTCTTTGTATTATTGCCAAGAGCCTAATTAGGAATTAAAATATACTGATGTTATTATAATTAAATTTAAAAATAACGAAGTGTAAATTTTTTGTTTTAGTGTATGATGATAAACAGAAACAAAAGCAGAAGTTTCATTACTTAACTGGATGCGAAGATAGCAAAAATGAGGATGATAGATCTTTATCCAAAGACGAAACCATTGAAGAATACGAAAAAGTGAGAAATTATTTTCTAAATTTCATTAGTTTAGACGAATAAAACTATTTTCTCATTTGCTAAATATGTACTTTTAATTTTATTTCGATGTTTCTGTGTTAGAAATTGTTAAATACACTTGAATTAGAGTAAAATTTATGTTTTCGGTTTTAAAATAATTTATATATTCGCATTGTAAAAATTGAAATATTAAATGGAAATCATTAAAGTCACTTAATTTCCTTCGAAATGATATTTTCTGTCTTTCAATACCAAAGTTTAACTCGTTTAAGTGATTAAATAGCCAATTATATGAAATTGTTTTGTAATCGAAATGACTGTAAAATTTTATATTGAAATTCATTTAATTATTATTTATACTATTTCTAGGAAACTACAAGCTGCATGGACATTTTTTGGCATTTTCTTCGCAAGTTTACATCTGTGGTGTGTCCGTGTTTAAAACGAAGAAAGTAAACTGGTCGATATTTAATAAGGTATGTAAAGTATTGTGTGAATTTTAATTCTTACTTTACGTTTCTTTGATAAAGGTTAATTGATTTAGCACGTTATGTCAATCACTTCTTAAACACGTAAAGGTTCACACAAAATACCACTCAATTTAAATTAACACGACGTCATTATATCAGTATTTCAACGGAATCAAATGCTGCGACGTCCTGAAATAAACACTGACCGATAAAGTTAATTGTCTTAGTGTTAGACGTTTAGAGTAAAAAATGGAAAGCAATATTACACTTAGAGAAAAGCTTCAGTCTTTCTGGTTTTCTACACTTATCAGTCATCCTCACACGAATGCCATTTACATTATGCAAAAAACGGGTGTTCCATTCTTACATATTTTTTACCTATTTGCACTAACAACCAGCAGTAACTTGCGGAATTCGATGCAATCGGCTCGCCGGTGTTTATTTGTATTTTAAAACGTCGATTAATGCCTCATATCAAGCTGTAACAGCGGCTTTATTCTGAATAATTAAGTGTAATTTACCATCTCGAAGTAATGAAGATTTTGTAGTAAATGCAGTTACAAACCACCGTAATAATTTCTTTGCTAAGACACTATCGTCACAGCTACTTTCCAGACACAAAAGTGTCTGGAATGCAGCTGTGACGACGCAACACTTTTCTTACGCCCACAGTCTCGTTTAGTAAATTTAGTAAATAAAAAATCTTGCCAAAGCAGAGGCTTCCAGTGGCTATTGTTCTTAAATAGGCTTTACTGTATTAATTATAGGAAATTTCGTACTTGAATAACAACTAATGCTACGATACAGTTTTTGTTAAGCTGTAAGAGTTTCCTGTGTAACCTATTCAGCAGATTTCATTTCCGAGAGTTATGAGGGTTTACTTTTAATTAGAATAGTAATAATACATACGTTCGAAAAAATTATAACATCGTGGAATGTTCTACATAAAAGTTCAATATACAGTATTTATAGCCGCACTCGGGTTTCCAAACCATCGAATTCCATTGATTCCATCAAAATAGAGTGACGTCTGCATACCAATATATATATATAAAGAGTATTCGATATCAATGTGACTGTGTGTCTATAAACTAGATTTTCCATAAAATGTTTATATTTCGATATAACACAAATAATGCAAAAAAAACTTCTATTATGAAATAAACCAACATTGCGAACACTAGGCCAATCCTTCGAAACTAATTTAAGATCCCAGGAATTTGGGAAACACAGATCGACGGATCTATGGGAAACATTGGCCAAGCAGAGGCCGTTTGTTCGTACCCTCAAATGCAGAACAATTCTTTGGATGTTATCAAAATTTGTTTATTATTTATACAAAAATGGTTATCAAATAAATTAAAAATATCAACAAGTTTTTGCATTTTAATTTTAAATAATAATGTTTTTAAGAAAAGAATGATAATATTAATATTTTTTCAGGAGAAACTGCGAAGAGGACCAATTATCTTCTTTTTTTTCGCTTCTTATTCGTTGAATATTATGAAAATTTCTCCTTATTAAGTTATTGTGTTAGAAGAAATGAATTGTATCAGTTACGCTGTTAAATAAGAATTTATTACAAATTTGCTTGGTGCATTGAAAAAAGAAATGATTTGAAAAACCATCGACGAAATCGTGTTTATAAAAGCATGTTATCTTTTCAACAAGAATTTCGTCACAGGAGAGTTCCGACGTTTTCATAAATCTGCACGCAACCCGCAGTTCATTTTGGAAGCGATCGAATGCTTTTAAAGTTTTGTCGACAGATTTTCTGTGGACTTATAATAATTGTTATAACCGTAAAAGCGTAACTTGTGGAAGTGCTTGGCCTTTTTTCAATCTCTTAAAGACATTTTTATATTTCTTCTGGAACGATCGAGTTGATCCGCGTGTTGTTTAAATTTAAGAAAATTAGCTTAAAAGAAAAAAATTTTTAAAATTATCTTCGTGTGATGTTTTGTGTTATAAATTGTTTGTGCTTTAACTTATTTAGGCCGAATTGTTAAATTTATTGAACGTATTAAAATCGTTAACATTTATGTTTTATTCTTTGAATCAATAAAATTAATGTGCGTTGATGATGTGTATCGTTAAATTTGACAGAGACAATATCTGAATATTTTTACATTTACACTACAAAATATAAAGAAAAGTAGACTCAAAATCTTATAATATAATCGAGATGGATTGATAATAAAAACATAATAATAAGTGATTGTCGTCACCGTGATGCAAATGCAGAGAAGAATCATCGTCATAGGAGATATCTGTTTCAGTCTTTAGCTCTTCACTTATTGCACATACATTTAGCATCTTCTTTAGCATGAGCTTGAGCGTTTTCTTCGACTTGATTCTTCATTGCAGTGAGTGTGTTTATACGGGACGATCCGTCAATAAAAGAAATAATGAAGCCGATAGGTCTATACTATAGAAAATTATCGTAGGCTACATCCAAAAATCTCGTTTCTTTAACGTTTTGTGGGATTAACAAAAGGACGAGTCTCATCAGGTGTTACAGTAGTCTCCAATGTGCAAGGCCGTTAAATTAAAGGACATTTTACTTGTGTTTCCACTAGTTTTGGTACATTGCACTTTTTCATCCGAATTTAAAAGTGTGAGATTAAACACCGAGTTATGCTAGTTGGAGTTTGCTGTTAGTTCCTGTCGTTACATTATGTAAAATTTCAGATTTTATTTGCATTATTGGCAGAGAATTAATTTCACTGTACTTTATGTAGAAAGTATGGAAGGACGACAGTTCGTATCGTTTGTATGAAGCAGAGTGGCGCAGTGGGAGCGTGCTGGGCCCATAACCCAGAGGTCGGTGGATCGAAACCACTCTCTGCTAAAATTTTTTTTTTTTTTTCTTTTCCTCTGACTTTGTCGTTTCACGGATTTCAATCCAGAATCGTTGTAGTAAATGAATACTGTTATTCCATATTAAAATCGAGACAATTCTTACTAACGATAACGCAACTTTTTCTAATCGACGGTTGTTATTTTGATTGTTCGTTGTGAAACTTGAACCTTCGCAAAGTGTAGTGAACGTGACATGAAAGAAAATTGGAGTTTAGGGTTGATGTTAGGCGAACTTTTCCGCAGGGTCGTAGGAAAATGTATAAAAAATATCATTTAGTTTTAAATTTTAAATAATTTTCCGTTCATTGCTCATTTAAAAGCTTTAAAAATATGTATTTCTTTTAAATACACTTAACGTTTATGTACTTTATTATGGTTAANACAGTTCGCATCATTTGTAAGAAGCAGAGTGGCGCAGTGGGAGCGTGCTGGGCCCATAACCCAGAGGTCGGTGGATCGAAACCACTCTCTGCTAAACTTTTAATTTTTTTTTCTTTTCCTCTGACTTTGTCGTTTCACGGATTTCAATCCAGAATCGCTGTAGTAAATGAATACTGTTATTCCATATTAAAATCGAGACAATTCTTACTAACGATAACGCAACTTTTTCTAATCGACGGTTGTTATTTTGATTCTTCCTTGTGAAACTTGAACCTTCGCAAAGTGTAGTGAACGTGACATGAAAGAAAATTGGAGTTTAGGGTTGATGTTAGGCGATCTTTTCCGCAGGAAAATGTATAAAAAATATCATTCAGTTTTAAATTTTAAATAATTTTCCGTTCATTGCTCATTTAAAAGCTTTAAAAACATGTATTTCTTTTAAATACACTTAATGTTTATGTACTTTATTATGGTTAAGAATTATATTTGTGAAACCAGGACATACGTAAGTAACAATAGATAGTGTGACACACTAAACAGTGCAAAATTAAATTTTAAAATTGTGATATAAAATTTACAAGTTTTTCAACAGTTCCAAAATAATACTAAAGGTATCAAATAATCGCCTTCAGACATGTCGCAAATATCATGAACAGGTTTAAAGCAGGTACTCATTTAAACAGTCGTTCTCTATGTGTACGTTATAATAAGATATACCGTAATAAATATTTGTTAAATAATGAAATTCGTGCAATAACTAGCCTAGTGGGTATTNGTAGGAAAATGTATAAAAAATATCATTTAGTTTTAAATTTTAAATAATTTTCCGTTCATTGCTCATTTAAAAGCTTTAAAAATATGTATTTCTTTTAAATACACTTAACGTTTATGTACTTTATTATGGTTAAGAATTATATTTGTGAAACTAGGACATACATAAGTAACAATAGATAGTGTGACACACTAAACAGTGCAAAATTAAATTTTAAAATTGTGATATAAACTTTACAAGTTTTTCAATAGTTACAAAATAATACTAAAGGTATCAAATAATCGCCTTCAGACATGTCGCAAATATCATGAACAGGTTTAAAGCAGGTACTCGTTTAAACGGTCGTTCTCTATGTGTACGTTATAATAAGCTAGTTATTGCAGTCTCGTAACCTGGACAACCTTGAGTCTCGTAATAAATATTTGTTACATTATGAAATTCGTGCAATAACTAGCCTAGTGGGTATTAAGTGTCTGGAAAGTAGCTGTGACGATAGTGTCTTAGCAAAAAAATTATTACGGTGGTTTGTAACTGCATTTACTACAAAATCTTCATTACTTCGAGATGGTAAATTACACTTAATTATTCAGAANTATTTTATTTGTATGCGTTACATTACTTTTAAAACAGCAGAATTAAATTACGTAGTAGTAATTCTTGACAATTAATTGTTATTAATGGCATCGACTTAGTTCTACTTCAGATCTTTTCTATTTAGCCGAGAGAATCTAACAGCGGTGGTTATTATAATTTACTGTATAATTTTTTCTGGTTATTTAAACGTCTCGGTAAAAATTATTATTAATTTCGTATTTTTTATTCATTAGGAGATTATATAAAGACTTAATATGATTTTACGTTGAATAAGCATAAATTAACTTACTTAAATAACTCATAATGAAGAAAAATATTCGCATCGAAAAGCTTCGACAATCAACTCTCGACAATCGTTAATATTATATTATTAACGCGTATCGCCAACGTAACAACAGAAAACGTAAATACGTCACGCTAACAAAATTATGCAATTTTCACAAATAAAATATTAGTTTTTATTTACCTTGAGCTTGTGAGATGCAGATACAACGGGTAATAGGCGCATCTTTAATTCATTAAAATGCCCATAAACCTATAAATCATAATTACATATAAAAGACTTCTCTCGGAAATAAAGCAATATAAATGATTTTAAAATGTTTACACAAAGTAAAAACAGATCAATTCGCCGACGTTTTATTTGAAGATTCCTGCAAATGAGTGTTTGTGAATATCCGATACCGACAGAGCCAGTTATATATTGAGGCTAAAGGACAGGATGATGATGGTGGGAAATCGTTATCATTGTTTTAGTATTAAAAGCGCCGAATCCTCAAATAAAAGGTCGGCGATTTGATCTGTTTTAACTTTGTGTAAACATTTTTTAGTCATTGATTATTGTCATTTTAATGAAGTTTCTTCAAGTCGATCTACTGTGGTAATGTGATGAAGAACAAGAATAGTCTCGAAAATGTTATCATTTTTGTAAATAGTCTTCAAATTAAAAACATCCCGGGTTATCATGAAGTATAATTTTATACATCTGATATGTTTTTATTCGTATATATTTAACACCCGTTACAGATTTATTTCTACGAATTTCCTTACGTATGAGCTATTGAAGTTTCGGAATTCTTACACGAAGCTCAAAGAAGGAAACGCATAATGGGTTAAATATAAAACGAAGAACCGACTTTCCCATTTGTAATTATATCATATCCGGTCGCGTCAGAAGAATTTTTTCTGTATAAAATTTCTATTAAAGAGCAATCTCCAGAACATTTAAAATAAATGTACTCATCAAAGATGAGAATTACCTGACTGGAAACAATGACAATTGAAAACTTACAATAAGCACAAACAAGTGTGTATCACAATGGCTTATGGTATTGGATTACTAAGGGTGGGTGCATCTGGCTGCACATGCACTTAGAACTAAGAATGAATCATCACGGTAATTCTGTACAGATGTAAGGTGACTTTGTGGTCACTATCTATCTCTCTCTATCTTACAGAAGAGCTTAATCAAAGTGTGTATATGTACACGGTGAAACTGTTCTGTTCGTTTGATCGCTCGATGATATTACCGCCCTTTAGTAAGAGTTGCGTAGACTAACTCGTTGCCAGGCGTGGCCTAGCTTATAATATAGGCTCGTTCTTCTATTGTTAATAGGGTTCGCGCTTAGTTTCGGATTTACTCCGAGAAAGGTAATCAATTCGGACGGTCGAGCGCCGAATTCGGTGTATATTTTCCATGGAAAAACGATTGCTTTTAAAAAGTAAAGCAGCATATATATTATTTTAAACAATAATAGTCGATTTCAATCCAGTGTGATTATTATTACCGATATTATTGACAAAATTCTTCCGAATTGATTCAAGAACGAAAATATTTAAAATATTAAACAATACTTTTGCCGGTTTATTATATTATTTATGAAGAATTATAACTGCCAAATTATAATTAAATTATACTTTAATAAATATTTTTAACGTGTCCTTACATAACTATACAATATTTCGAAGTAATGATAAGTTGTAGAATTTATTTTTTACGTAAAAGCAGTTTTAATGTAATTTTTTCGAAACTTTGTATAGTTTATTAATCGATACTACACTATTATTTATATATATTATTTCTACTTATTCAACGGATATCGCAAAACCCCATACGAATATAACTGATTTTATAATCATATACAGTGGTACCTCGTATAACGTACGCCTCGAATAACGGACGCTGCGAATAACGGACTTTCTGTTTGGCCGTTACGTGACTCGAGCAACGGACTGGTTGCGGACAACGGACTTTCCGTTCGGCAGTTACGTGATGCAACCAATGGACTTTCTACGAACAAGTGCGAATGATGTTTCCACTCTTTTGCCGTTTCCAATGACAATATGTTATTTTTATAGTATATTAGTGTTATTAGAATATATTATCAGTATATCTGAAGTACAGAGCGTTGGATTAGGCTTGCTTCCTTGTTTATTAGGTACATCAACACAGTGCAGGGTATTTACATTTATTCAAGTGTTGTGCAAATCAAGGTTTCTAAAACAACAGAAAAGTGATTTCAATTGAAACAATGCAAGAAATCATCAGAAGGAGTGAAAGTTGACAAAAACTTCCTTGTCGAATGGGGAGAGGTTCAGGAGTTTACCAACACTCATTATCCAAACAGAGCTGAGGCCAACAGGATCAATGATCTCTACAATGACACTCTTGCCCGTCATTTCCAACAGGTGTTGAAGAAGAGAGAGAAACAGATCACCTTGGACATGTTTTTCAAGAAGCCAGCTACCAAAAAACAAAGGATGGAACAAGAGGAGTTGACCCTGCCAGCTCCAGTAGCCTCTCCTGAATCTGAATCCGATTAAAAAACAATAAAAAAAAGACTCGCTGCAATGTGTAAAAAGTCTGTATCTGTATGAATGTGTGAAGAAAGTGTTCCTCCACCTCCTCCTCACAACATCTGACTACCCGGCATAATTGGTGACTGCTCCATTTTCGTTTTTTTATGGTACAGTACGGTTATTTTATGCTGTGGAACGAATTATATGTTTTAACATGTATTTCTATGGGAAAATGCGTTTCGTATAACGGACTATTCACTTAACGGACGTGCACCTGGAACGGATTAAGTACGTTATACGAGGCACCACTGTATATTTGAATTTGTTTGATTCTTATACTGTATTTGTGATTGCGTTTGAGTTATAGCCAAAAATGTTTTGTATAATAAGATTGTTTACTGAATTTATCAATTCCACTCTCAGATAATTTACTAAAATAAATTAATAAAAGGAAGACATTTCATGATGTTTATTTACAATACTTAACAAACAGAACCTATTTTAAACACTAATATTTTGTTACTCCGTTGTATAATATAAAACCTCTAATTTAATCTTTATAATTAAAACTTTCTTTTTAAAATATTAAAATAATTGTAATATTACAATCATAAAAAGTATAACACGGAATTAATCAATTACTGCATTCGGTATTAGAAAAAAACGTAACTATAACAACTATAAGCACACTTCACCGATTTTATTTTTCAAGTTAGCAAATATATACATTTCAATAAGTAAAATATGTTATTTTTTTTGAAATTTTTCTTTTCATCAGAATAACATATCAATACTTTACGCTTTTCGTTAAATCACAAATCTTGTTATATAGAAATGTACAAAATACAGAGTATAGTAGGACAATGCTGAAAAACATCCGAATGAAACTAGCATATTACATTCAAATGAAAAACAATCATTTGTTAGTTTTCGTACATTGAACTTATTCCCACCAGATGAAAACTAATAAAGCCATAGACGAGGAATTAGGATATTCTTCGCCGTTGCCAAGAAAATTATAATTTTCAGGTGGATTGATGGATAAGAAATGAGGAAAACTGCTCGAAGGGAAATATACTCCTACGGGCGGCCCTTCACGAGATATAGCTCCCCCCCCGAAATCGGGCCTTGCGAGATCGCGTCGCTCTGATAACTCTCGTAGCATACGCGACTATACGTACGTCATTTCTGGCCACGTGACTCCGCTTTCGTAGCGTGTGTTCATTAGGCATTTTTTGATCGCCAAGGGGGGTCTACCGGTTGGGGAGGTGAAAACCCCCTCTCCGAATCTACAGTTGTATCGGGTCTATAATTTGGGGGTTACCGCCCCTCCTTACCAATTATTCTTCGAAACAAAAGCGAGGTAAACGAGCGAGGGTCTACCTGTTGGGAATTCCCTCCTCAAAGATATAGATTCTGACCTTAAGATGCGTGTTACTTAAATAAATAGCCTATACTATTATTTTTTCAATTAGTTATAAATAGCATTAATTAGATTAATTAGAAGAAAACTGGTGATTTTGGGCGATTTTATAAATGCATTGGGCGATTGTTGAAGCGAAAAGATGGCAACATGTTCTCGTTTTAAGAAAATGTGGTGTATTTAAATGAAAACAATTAAGGATTAACAAAATTTAGATTAAATATAATAGTTATAAAAATACAGTATATATTTATCAAATTTACTAAAAGATTCATTTACTAAAATTTTAAATCAACGCAGGAAAAAGTTAAGCGATTTTAGAAAGCAAATTGTCAAGATATTAGTAAAGTTTATTAGGTAAGATGTGGCCGGATATGACCTAGGCGAATCTTCAGGGGCTTATATCTCGCGAAGGGTCGCGCGTAGGGGGGTGGTTCATTAGACATTTATTGTTCATACGGGGAAGGCTACTCTTTGGGGGGTGGCGACCCCCTCATTCGGAGGGTAAATCTTATC